>NC_051862.1:31281729-31571729 GCF_015732765.1 Culex quinquefasciatus | reverse complement strand
CGGCTATAACTCTTGGCACAATGCGATGTGGTATATTTACATTTCGGTTTGCCTTCCCCCCGTAGGATCCAGCTGTATCCCGGGGATGTAACGACACGCCGGGACCACAGCAGGACAAACTCCGGACACGCTCGACCGATTCCAGAATCAATAATTCAAACGTTGATTGAAAGTAAATATCGCTCCCTCGTCGTCCGTTCAACATTTGCGTAATTCAGTTGACTTACAGAACACAACCTCGCTCTTCCTCGCTCGTTGTCTCGGCTTCGAACGGATTGACTTATGTCGTCCCACTAATTGGGCTTTCCTGTTGCTCATGCGTACCGAGCGCAAGGATTTCCAGTCGGGGCAGGATAACGGATAGAAACAGGACAACTCGAGTGGTGGTTGTCTCGTTTGACTGGCTGCATCCATCGGTGATTGGGACTGTTGGGCACGATCGCCTAATGAAGCTAATTACATTGTCGTGTATGGTGGGCACAAACTGTTCACTGTTCAAATCGAACACGTGTTGAAAGTTGTTGATGCAGTGGTGATTCGATTATTTGGTATTAAGATAAACTGAAAGTGTTGATTATTCGGACATTTTCCAAATGAATACTTTGGAATACATTGAATTTTAGGGTCCTCATAATAAGGACAAGAAAATCGAAACCAGCACCCAAAACTCTGCAGCAATCGTTGGAGAGAATCATGGCCTCGATTCGAGAGAATAATGGCAGCGTTTGAGGAAACAGAGAATAAAGCTTGAGATGGCCGAGGGAATTATGCTATCAAGTCCATTTTCAAAAATAGTGCACCCGTCTAAAACAAAAAAAAAATACTTGGTGACTGCCAGTAAAGAGTGGTTAGAAGTCAATTAACGAATTTTAACACATTCTTCGAATTTTGCATTAAACTTAAAAAAATTAAAGAACTTTCTTTCGACCCTGTACTTTGGGTGTATGCTATGTACCTAACACAATAAAAATATATGGTAATATTGAGAAATTCCCTCGAATTTTGAATCTTCGTGTCAAATTTTCTACTCTTTTCATTAAAAATGATTTCGAAATGTTTAATCAAAAATAACGGAAAGGACTAAAAAACTTACCTTTGTAATTATCAAAAGTTATGCTCGATTATTAATTATTTATATTGAAAAAAGCAAAACAATGCGAACTTTGTGGATCAGGCTGCTGGTTGCTGATATACAGCATCCTCAATTTAAAATTTAGTGAAAAATGAACTTTTCTCACTTTCACTTTAATAGCCCTCATTTTTACATTTGAATTATGTCTGAAAGTATTGATATGCTCTGCCATTTGAAACAAATCGAATAAAAATAGCTTAACATATCAAAATGACTCAAATAAGTAACTATGATGTAAAAAAAAGTTTTAAACTGATTTTTGATTTACAGCAATTTCCTACGATTCGAAACAAAAATGTCCAATTGGGCCACAAATTGGTCTAGGGGTTCGCTGGCCGAAATGATTCGACCCATATTTTTGATATTTTGAAGGTCTAGAGAGTCTTTGTTTAAAAACATTTTATCTGATTCTCGTAAAGTTGGTCGTCATCGATCATGGCCGTTCATGGTCACCCGCGACAGACACGGACGACGAAACAAAGAGAAACGCAAAAAGTAACTTTTTCAAAACTTTTTTTCGTAAAATCGCGATAACTCGTGATGTTTATAAGCAAACCCCTTATGTCTATATATCTGTCTGCTCTACAACTTTGTAGAACATTGTTACTCTAAAAAATAACCCTGCAAAGTTTGAAAAAACACGAAATTTTAAAATGAAAAATTTTGTTCTAAATGAAAAAATGACCCTTCTGGGTCAATGTAGATTCGAAAAGTACATTAAATTTCCCTTAAAATGACATGTTCCAAAATTTTTTACAGTCGAGTTACGGAAAATGGGAGAATTTTTAAAATTTTTTAGTGTTTTTTTCGATGAAAAATACGTTTTTTCGGAATTCTGAGTACGCCATCAAATCGGGCGTCTAATTTTACATAAAAGTCCCTTTGACACCAAATTTCTATCTCATCACCGTTTCAGGCTGCAAATTATTGAAAAACACCTCTTTTTTTGCAGGTTCAAAAATGGAAGGGGTCGTTCCGCCCCTCCGTCACGAGATATCAAAAAACGGACCTCGGATTCGTGATCAGGGACAAAAGTTACCCCTTAGGACAAAGTTTCACGCAAATCGAAGAGGGGTCGGGGCAACTGCTGTGTGAGTTGGCGGAGAATTAACCATATTTATTTTACTTTCATCAACAGCATTCCAAGATATGATTTTTCTAAATCAAAATGTGGGATTTTCGAAAAACCAAAAATAAACTATTTTTCAATATTTTTTATGCAACCCGCATAAACACTTAAAAATTTGATTTTTCATTGAAAGCGTGTCGTTTGGTCGACTCGAACACCAAAACAGTGTCGAAAAGTATAACTTTTCCAAACAAGGGCTAAAAATTTGCTCTATTCCAGATTTTGATAGATTTTAACAGAAAATCAAGTCAATATTTTTAAAAGGCATTTAAAAAATGGATTGATATAACTTGACGAAAATCATATTTATTAAAATTAAATTGTTGTTAAGGGTACACTGCAACCACAGAAGTTGTTGTCTTCTTATACCAAAATTGTTGAACTTACGGACCCAATCCTGAAATAATTTGATTATTAAAATTGACTAATTTTGTTGTAAATCGTTATGGAAATAGTAGCTTAGGGGATGAATGAAAAAATATATTGATAGATCCCGTAGTTTTGAAGATACTAAAATGTCTGTAACAAAAATCTGTTTGCAAAATCTCTGGTTGATGTGCACCGTTAAGAGAAGAATGCTCGCGAAAAAAAACATAAAATTGTTTTGACCTTGCAACCAGAGTTGCCAGGTTTCCAGAAAACTTTAAATATATCAGATTTTCTAGTGGCACCCACATAAAAAGATTTAGTTTTTGATAGAAATAAAAGTATAAATACGAGTAAAATGCAAAAC
This sequence comes from Culex quinquefasciatus, assembly GCF_015732765.1. NCBI lineage: Eukaryota > Metazoa > Arthropoda > Insecta > Diptera > Culicidae > Culex > Culex quinquefasciatus. The sequence continues at coordinate 31,568,735 of NC_051862.1, read as the reverse complement.
AGTTCTTTTTGTAAATATTTGATGTAATTAAAATATAAGGCTGTTGCAAATATTTTTTGAAGTTTATGTCCTTCGACCTTGACCAAAGTCGTGTGGAAAGGGGTGGGGGCCAAAAAAATAAAAAAAATATAAACATTTAAACTACAAGCCAAGGTTTTAATATTTGAATAAAAAACATGTTTTAAAATGCATTTTAAACCAGTTCACTGCCCATGTTCTCATAAATGTCCCATATGCAAAAACAGCAAACTGAGAAAACACATTTTAAGTTTGTCCAACACGTAAGGCTACGTGTTAAGTTTTCGCTGGATTTCCTCCTAATTTCTAGAACAAAGTACCGAATGTTGTAGGCTCTTCAGAAAGAGCAGCCAATTTTGAACCAATCTGCACCAATAATTCAAAAGTGATAAAAATGCATATGGAACATTTATGCGATCAGGGACAGTCCATTTGCTTCGCAATAATTAGTTTTCAAAAAATGTATGTATCTGCGAAATTTTACATTGTGCTTTACATTGGTATATCATAAGAAATTCAATATATTTTTGAAGCGATTCAACATGATTTTAATCGCAGGAAAATGCGTTTCAAATGTAAAACTTATGGGAAATCGGACGAACTTTCCGGGAAAAATATTTACGAGACAGAAAACTCAAGTCTGTCATATAAAAATGGCAAAAACTCCTGTTTTTTCAACATTTATATTTTTAAAGCCGCTGTATCTTCACATGGATTGGCCTTAGGGCTTCGGTCAATATGGAGACTTTTATGTAAAAATTGTCAGGAGAATCACAGTTCAGTAACTGATTTTTGTTTTTTTTTTTTTAAGAGGAACATACCATCCTGCATTTTTTGTTAGTCTTATTGTAACATCATTGACTATTTCCTCAAAAATTCGTGGTACCTTCCTAAAATTTAACTTTTAGACTTAAAAATGGAACAATCCCATAGAAACGGCGTGTATTTTTTTCAGAAAGTCCATCCAATTTCCTACAAGTTTGTCTTTGATCACTTTTTGATTCGATGCAACGGCTTCGAAATACAGTATTTTTTAAATAACGAATTACAAAAATATTTAAATAATCTACGCCCTTCTCAAATGTCATTTTCGAGTGCAACTGGCTCCATATACACAAAAAAGGCTTATATAAGCCTAGGGTCGGGTACAAAAGTACCCCAAACAATCTTGATTTGAGCTGGAATTGCTCCATTTGAAAACCTAAAAAATGAGAAAAAGTTGTAATAAACGTCGACTATGTAAACACTATGTTGCTATTTAAAAAAAAACAGTCTCGGTTACCATATCCAACTTTTGATTTGTTGATGCAAACCATTAAAAGTTTAAATATCTTCTTCAAATTTATTATAATTATAATAAAATCAATAGACGAGAACTTAACCTAAACCAACCGGTAATAAAAAAAACTGACCCAATTTTGAATTCAAATTCAAAAACACCCACAACCAAAACCCAACATAACAGCAGGTTAATTTCGTTACATTTCCAAGCTGGCAGGTGATCATGCCTTCTAACGATTCTGACGCCCCGCAAGAACAGGTCGTAAAATGCTGTTCTCCCCACCTCCTTAAGGAAAAGAAGGCTTGGCCAGTTCTTCTAATGTGATAAAATTTATTATTTATGACAGTTCTCCAATCTTTCTACCGTTTTTTTTTTTTTGGTTATAATACAGGGGGTAGACCTTTCTCCCGCGTGCGGAGAGGTCACGCACCATATGGAACTTGGTCTTGACGTGCTGAGCCTCTCAGCATGTGACCATATCGCTCTGGAGTCGACACCGTTGCCGTTGAAAACTGTTACAATGTGTAATAAATGGCGCCGGTTGGCGGTCCGGCTGGACCTTTGTCGTTAGCTGAAATCGAAGACGTTTGAGATTTTCGAATTGAGAGTTGAGCAATCAAACGGAATGCAATTATGACGTTATGGAGCGATCGAGTTATGGCGGTGTTTGGTTCTTTTCAGGTTAATAAAGCTATAAATTAATATTTATTGGGGATCGTTTTTCACCTCATGGAAGCTGTTGAGTTTTGAATTTGTGTGTGAGAAAGAAGTTGCTGATGAAGCTGCTAATAAAGGTTTCCGAAATTTAAATTAAATTTTACCTAAACGAACATCTTAAACTGACATCGTTTGCACTCACAACTGTGGCATCTGGTTTGCTAGGCGAGAGAGAGAGCAGCCAAGGAGAAATTCATGCGATGTTGGCCAAATATCTGCTTGTGTACTCAAGAATGTTGTGCTGCAACGGGGACGTGCACACGTAGAACGCACCCAGCCCCAGAAGAAAACAAAGCACTTTCGAATCAGCACCATAAATTTTCCTCCAGACAACGTGTAAATACTCCACCAGTTAAAACACTGAACGAACATCACATCCCAAGTGGGTGGATGGTTGTTGCGAAGATTTTTTTGGGGAAAACTTGGTTGAGAGGTGATCTTTTTTTAATTGAGAAAAATCTTAAATTACTTCAAATCAAAAAAAAAAAAGTTTGTAACTTTAAAAAATAAAAAAAAATCTAGAAATTTTATTTGAACAACCCCACAATTCCCCACCAACGATTGCCAGCATTGCAGAGTTTGCCATTTACCTCCAGCCACTCAGACAGTATTTTGCAAACGTTGAAATTTTCCAGGAATCCATTCTGCAGAAACGATAATTTGCTTGACTTGAAACCCGCAAGCCAAATTTATCATTCCGGTAATTATTTTCCATCGGTGACATCCCCATGACAAGGCAGGATTTTCCGATTTCCCACTCCCGTTTTTCCCACTGTAAGCATAGAAAAGTGCACTTTTTCATTTTTCACTCCAACGTTGGTTCTACTTCAATTAACGCCAGCTTCCGGAGGGGCCACAAACCAAAAAAAGGGTGGAAAAACTTTCCCGTTCCGGATTGGAGAGAAACTAGTGCAAAACCGATGGAAAAGCCAAGTCGATTCCCATTTTCCCACTCATCCACAACGAGATTTTATTAGTCGTTTCACAATCGATTATAGTGCTAACTTATTTTCTCTCGATTTTCCTCGGAAAATCGTCGTCGTTGCACCAGTAACCTCGATGTCCCACCCCCCCTCAAACCTCCCCCTAACTGGGGATAAAAGTCCTGGATCGAAACGAATTGAATTTGCCTGTGTTTGGTTTCGCCCCTTTCCCACCAGCGCGCTGCATCCTCCGAGCGAAGTTACAACTTCTTCTGGTCAACCGAATGATGCCGTCCGGAAAATCGTCTATTTAAGACCAGAAAAGCTTCTGTGTAAAATACCCGGATCATGACGCAAACTTCTTCGTTTCACTCTTCTTTCCGCTGACCATCCGCCCCCCTCCCCCCACCGCCACCCCTTAAACCAGGGATGATGATGGCTTATTTCCAAGACTTATGCGTTTATTTTTTGTTCCGTTCTGCATTTATTACGGGAAGTCTCTCTGAATCGACTTAGGGCACCTTTCTCTCCATTTTGCATGTGGGGTGGTTTTGCCCTGGACGTAGTCAGATTTCGTCCATCAAAACATTGAGAATTTGATAGGAAATTTAAATGGTCAGGGGTGAGATCAGTTTAGTTTTTTTATATAATTTAGAATTTTTTTGCAGCAAATATTTTTTTAAAGTAAGAAAAAACAAAACTTGACTGTAAACACTTGCCACGCAAATTGTTTAAAAAAAATTTATGAACCTAACATATTTTCAAATATGGCCAACCTTAGGCAAAATTGAAAAAAAACAAAAAAAAACTAATTGCACATTAAGTGGATTAATCTTAAAAATGGGGCAATTTTTACGACAATTTCATTCCAAAGTGTTTTGAACAAGAAAAGTGTTAAAAATTAGTTTTCAAAATGTGTTTTTCAAAGTTTTGTCACCCCTCCCATAAAGAATCTAGAAGCAAAAAGTACAATACATTTTCTCGATTATATGAGACCTTGATTATCCAATGGTTTTATGGTACTTCGGATATTCGAATCATTAACAAAACTATTTTTTTACGTAATGTTTTTATTTTCTTGCTTTTAACATCTAATTAGAGTTCTGCGACCAAATTTTAGTTATACAGTCGATTATCCAAAGTCCAGGGAAAATTTCACTTCGGATAACCGAATCACGAAAAATCATTTTTTGCAATTCCATCGTGAAACTACTTACTTTTCCTGTCATTCTTGAACGACGAAATAGCCTACTTTTCTGTACCAAAAATAAAAGAATCGAATAGCAACACTTTTCAAAATAAATGCTGAAAAATTCTACTTTTCAGCACTGAAATGGGTGCTGAAAAGTTGAACTTTTCAGCTTTTGTTTCGAAAAGTAACACTTTTCAACATTTTCAATCAGAAGATTTAAACGATTTATTGACAAAATACAAGAAAATTTGACTTAAAGTTTCACTCAATGGGTGTTTTTCGGAATTGCAAAAAATGTTGTCTGGAACTCGTAGCAAAACTTGATTTTTTCAGCACTCGACGTATTTGTACGACTCGTGCTGAAGAAAACCTCTTTTTGCAACTTGTTGCATAAACTACTATTTTGTCTTATTTTTGTTTGTCGAACTTAAGTATGACCCCTAAACTACGCTAAAGTGATTTAGAATTTTTAAATCCAAGATGGCGGTTAATATGGCGGTGACGAAATATTGAGAAAAAAAAAACATTTTATTATTGAGTAATTCTCTACCAACTCACACGAAATCGGGAAAACTTTTTTTCGCAAAATCGCGATGTGATGGTTACAAGCAAACCCCTTATGTTTATAAATCTTTTTTTTTTTGTGATTGTCTGCTCTACAAATTTGTAGAACATTGTTACACTCTAAAAAATTACCCTGCAAAGTTATAAAAAACATGAAATTTTAAAATGAAAAATTTTGTTCTAAAATGAAAAAATCAACCTTCTGGGTTAATGTAGATTTGAAAATTACATTAAATTTCCCTTAAAATGACATGTTCCAATTTTTTTTACAGTTGAGTAACGGAAAATGGCAGAGTTTTTAAAACTTTTTTGGTGTTTTTTTTTGATGAAAAATACGTTTTTAAGAATCTTGAGTACGGCGTCCAATTTTACATTAAAGTCTCTTTGACACCAAATGTTCATCTCATCACCGTTTCAGATTGCAAATTATTGAAAAACTCCTCTTTTTCTAGCATGTTAAAAAATGAAAGGGGTCGTACCGCCCCTCCGTCAAGATATATTAAAAAAACGGACATCGGATTCGTGATCAGGGACAAAAGTTACCTCTTAAGACAATGTTGGGGCCGCCCCCCGTTTACCACTTTCGATAGCTCAGGTTCAGTGGTCCATCCGGGGCGGCTTCCAGCATCGAACCGGATTTCGTTGCCACCAGCTACCAGGAACGCAGCACCCTGCTGCAGTACATCTCAACAGGCTCGGTCATCCCTTGACCAGCCTCCACGAGCGCTTCGGGATCTTTTCGCCCAGTGCTGGCCGACCCAGCACAGTAAAACACGCGTAGTTAATTAAACACGGATTGTTAATACTACGTATATTTGTACTAAATACTAATTACAGTCAGTTAATAAAAAAGCAATATCTCGCGGCGGTGCCGCGCCGTTCGCGGCGACCTTCCTGGCCGACGGCCAATTTCAACTTAGTTTATAGTTTCTTACTGATCTTGCCTGAACCCTAAAGAGTGATCTGTGGTGAATATAAATCCCCAAATCCCTTGCCCTAGTGTGTGTATCGACCCGATCCACTATCGTAGATCGTTATCGCCAATTTCTCCATTCCACTGCCGATCATTGTAAGATCCAGCAGGTAGAGGTCGTAGTGTCGCAGTACGCATGGTACAGGGTTGTAACCACGATCCTCTAAGTCTCAAACAGACAAAGTTTCACGCAAATCGAAGATGGGTCGTGGCAACTATTATTTTAAAACACTCAATTTTATATTTTTATGTGTTTTTTATATAAATCGAATGGTTTCATAGAAAAATTTCTGAAACATCTTTTTTTTAGTTTTTTTTTTAATTCCTTCATTATTTATTGGGAACTTTTTAATAGAAGTTCATAAAACTTGTCAAATGATGTCTTTAATGTGTCAATAACTTATCAAAATATGAGCAAATTACCTGCGAAATCAGACGATTATGGCCATTATTATTTTTTGTATTTTTTTTAAATTTCTTGACAAAAATAGATAAAATAGGCACACGGAAAAATAACTTTGTTTTACAAAAACTCAGTTTCCCAAATATCCGTATTTTTGTTTTTTTTTATTTGTCGATGTTTTTTGGGGACAAGTATAGTAAAAAATCTTGACCTTATTTTTTATGTACATTTCAGATTTACAATCGAAAAGTACTTTACAGATTTTTTGATAAAATGCCTCTTTTTCAAGATATAGCCACCAAAATTTGGATTTCAACGAAATATTTGCAGTTTTTAGATTTTTCAAAATACTGACCATTAGTGATTATTACTGACTTTTTTTAAAGGTTAAGAAAATTGACTATAAAATACCCTTACAGAAAAAGAATTGAAGTTTTCTAAGTCTCGCCCAAACAATCCTCCTTTTTCTAATTCCGATGTTTCAGCAACTAATGATTCGATTTTCAATGTTAAGAAATGAAACATTCGTGAAATTTTCCGATTAATTCTAAAACATTTTTTTCAATTTTAAATTGACCAAACATTAAATATAATGCATTTTAAAATGTTAGTCTTGATTTAAAATTTTGAAAATATCGTTTTCGAAAAGATCGGAAAATTTCACGAATATTTCATATTTTGACATTGTAAATCGGACCATTAGTTGCTGAGATATCGACGTTAGAAAATGGTTGGTTGTTTGTGTGAGACTTATTTTCCTGTTTTTAAACATTTTGCATGGCAATATCTCAGCAACTAAGGGTCGTATCAACAAAGTTCAAAAAAGCAAAATATAGAGAATTTTCTCAGCTTTTCAAAAATATTTTTTTTTCAAAAGTGTGCAAACAAGCGCACTAATTTAAAAAAATGAAAAACTGCGACTATTTTCAAAAAAGTCACCTAAAAATGGATTTAACTTGAAAACGGTGCACTTTATCAAAATTTCACTGAAATACTTATTGATTGCAAATTTGATTTTACAACGATTAAAGAAGTTAAAAATTTTGCGCAACCAATATTTCGATTTTTTGAAAAAAATCAGTATTGATTCAAAAATTCATAACTCGGTCAAAGATTTTTCGCACAACCTGGAAATTTCTGAAAAATTGCATTTTATGTCCCCTAAAACATATTAAAAAATTAAAAATAAATAAAAATAGTGTTTTTTGCAAATCAACTTTTAGTTACAAAAAGCTATATTAAAAATCATTTAATTTTTTTACCGTGTATCATATTTTTTCAGTGTAGTCCATATCCATACCTACAACTTTGCCGAAGACACCAAATCGATCAAAAAATTTCTTCAAAAGATGCAGATTTTTGAATTTTCATGCATCATTTTTGTATGGACAGCTGCCAAATTTGTATGGAAAATTATATGGACAAACTAATGATGCAAAATCGATTAAAAAATACAAAAATTACAATTTAGGAAAAAAGACCGAATTCGTAGAGAATTGCTCAAATGTCAATATTCAGTCGGCATCTTTGTCGCATTGACAATGTCACTTCATATCTAAAATTGAATATGTGTCCAAATTACCCGCACTGTCAATTTTACCCCGAACTCCCCTATAATTTCTTATTAAGAAATAAACTGGCTAAGCAAAGAAAAGCAAAAAAAATATTGAAATCTTAATATAAATCACAGAAATATGGTTAAAAAAAATAAAAAAAATAAATGTTTTCAACACCTTTTTTCAATATCACAAACAATTACTGCCTTTCGAAGGTTATTTTGTAACTTTCTTCCTTCAGTAGATTTACTCGATTATTTAAGCACCCGCAAACTCTGTTCCCAACTTTGAATTAATCAGCTGTTGAAAGGTAGTCCACATCTCAGTTTAGGATAATAACTTCAGACAAGTAATGCTTAAGCAACGATATAAATGAAATGAAATGAAAATAAAACCAATTACTCTGTGAGATACGAAGCAAATTCAAATAAAACAATGATTTAACATTCAACACTTGCTAAAGCTTATTCTACAAAATATTGTCCTGAGTGTCATCCCTGCATAACCCAAATCCATATAGCTCATTTGAATCGAATTCAACCTTACACGTTTTGAGAAAGCAGCTAAAAACCTCATATTTACCCTTCTATTTTCAACCCCCCTGAGAATCTCCAACAACGTCCATCCTGACCCATTTGCATCTTCATCGTTTCGTTTTCCCTGAACCTCCCTCTAACTCTCTATCTTGAACCAAAACTGGTTCATTTCCCGTATTCGACTGAATGTTCCTAAAGCTGCTGGTGTTCCTATTAGAAGGATTACGCCCTCACCCTGATTTTCGTGGGTTTATAGACGAGGAAAGTGGGAACGCCGAGGTCAAGTTGTTACCTCCCTTCGGCAATGCACTAGTGTGCAATTTACTATAAATTTACTTTTTATCAAACTTTCGATTCAAAATCTCTAGGTAGAGCTTTTTGAAACTGAGTGATAACGGTCCAAACGAAATGAAAAGTGTAGCTTGAGGGAAGAAAACTGTTCAGCCAATAAAAGCAAATCACGATGGAAAAAGGCTTAAGGTTGCACACCATCATTACAGTTGTACACAAAGCTTCCCCTCTCGCAATTGTCCTGAATGGCAAAAAGTTGTCCCATCGTTAAGGCCAAAGCAAAGTTGAGGTCGAAAAACTGAGACTCGAGATGGACACTAACACGAAGGCTGGAAAACCAAAAGGAAGAGTTGAGCTTTCCGATTGCATAGATAAATCGAGTGGCATTAGCACTTTACTGACACAGGCTAATCGAAAAGTTTAGTTTTTGCTCTGGTTGGGCTTGCTGCAAGGGATGGGAGGTAATGAAGTTGGACATTTTGTAGGACATTTCCGGAAACAAAAACGAATCTGTTAAGACATGATTTCTATGATGTGCGTTTGCTACTTTTTTATTATCTGTTTTAGAACAGCAACCAATTGTGTTTTTCAATAAATTTTAAAAAATCGATCTAAAATATGAAAAAGTAATAAAGCGTAGTCTGATCACGATACGGTTGAATGCTCTCCACCGAAACCTTTCATCAGCGTTAAAGTTTCTTATCATCTGCCACCGTCATCCTGATCGAACATAAACGTCTCATCCACTCCCCCACACCGAAAAGTCGTCAGTTTATTACTTCATCTGAGCCATGCTGACTGCTTGTCGCGGCATATGTTGAAACCGCAAATTGCAAATTTTCCATCAACTTTTCGGATCGGGAAAATCGAGGGCGGAAAATAACATGAACCGCCGTCGTGTGAAATGATTTTTCCCGGGAAAATGGCGAAGAAACTGATATCGAAGCGCGCACACAAACACACCAACTTTTACAGATCGTTCTGATTGAGTGAGTGACAACGGCAAGGGGAGAAAGAAAAACGGAATCAATTTTCACCACGGCTTGAAATTGAAAAAAGAAGTCCTTGTGGAAGTAGGGTAAGGTTATGTTTTTGCAGTGTTTGCCATTTTAGCCATTTTTGCTTTTTTTGCTGTTTTTGCTGTTTTTGCTGTTTTTGCTTTTTTTGCTGTTTTTGCTGTTTTTGCTGTTTTTGCTGTTTTTGTTGTTTTTGCTGTTTTTGCTGTTTTTTGCTGTTTTTGCTGTTTTTGCTGTTTTTGCTGTTTTTGCTGTTTTGCTGTTTTTGCTGTTTTGCTGTTTTTGCCGTTTTTGCTGTTTTTGCTGTTTTTGCTGTTTTTGCTGTTTTTGCTGTTTTTGCTGTTTTTGCTGTTTTTGCTGTTTTTGCTGTTTTTGCAGTTTTTTGCTGTTTTTTGCTGTTTTTGCTGTTTTTTGCTGTTTTTTGCTGTTTTTGCTGTTTTTTGCTGTTTTTTGCTGTTTTTGCTGTTTTTGCTGTTTTTGCTGTTTTTGCTGTTTTTGCCGTATTTGCTGTTTTTTCTGTTTTTGCTGTTTTTGCTGTTTTTGCTGTTTTTGCAGTGTTTACCATTTTAGCCATTTTGGCTGTTTTTGTTTTTTTTTTTTGCTTTTTTGATGTTTTTGTTGGTTTTGCTGTTTTGTTGTTTTTGTTGTTTTTTGCTATTTTTGCTGTTTTTGCTGTTTTCGATGTTTTCACTGTTTTCGCTGTTTTTGATGTTTTTGCTTTTTTTTTTGATGTTTTTGCTTTTTTTTTGCTTTTTTTGCTTTTTTGCTGTTTTTGATGTTTTTGCTATTTTTGCTGTTTTCGATGTTTTTGCTATTTAAGCTGTTTTCGATGTTTTTGTTGATTTTGCTGTTTTTGCTGATTTTGCTGTTTTTGATGTTTTTGCTGTTTTTGCTGTTTTTGCTGTTTTTGCTGTTTTTGCTGTTTTTGCTGTTTTTGCTTTTTACTTTTTGCTTTTATTGCCAACCTGCCTCACAATGGAACACTTTTCCAACCTACTCACCCTCTTTAGTTTGTCTGTGTTTTCTCCGAAAACAGTCAGAAGGTGGGTGTGATTTGATTTTTGCTCACCAAAGTGGAAAATGTCGTAAAATTGACACTCCAGTTCAACATCAAGCGGGTGGGAGGGTTATCCAACATCAGTCACAGCGTGGAAATTTGCAATTTAACTCGGCTCATAATCAAAATCGGCAGCTGCCGATTCAGAGAAGAAATCGAGACTTCACTTGTGTGCTGTACATCCACTTGGTATCTCGTTTGCCTACATAATTTGTCGAGGTTTCAAATCAACACAGTAAATCTCGGGTTATGTTAAGAGGAAACGCAATTCAACATTTTAATTTGAATGAAAAAAGATTCCTCATTCGATTTAAGAACTTTTCCTAAAAGAAACTCTTAACCTACTAGCGAAGACACAAACCCTTGTCTTGCGCAGTACGCTTAGCTCACGCTAAGTCATTGCGCACCGCTGGTGTCAAACACCGTGCATCGACCGGCTTCCGAAGTTTGTTTATGTTTTCTTGGACAATCATTTATTCCGCAACGCGTGGAATCCAAGTAAGGCGGGTTTGTTTGTATCAAGAAACCCTCGGAAAAAGAAGCCTGTGAAGTTTTGAAGCATGTCAGTGCGATGTTGTGGGTTTCGATTTTAATGAATGGCCCCTTTAAAAGTGCATGATTCATTCATCCTGGTACAGCTTATCAACATTCACACTTTATTGCCGAGACGTGTCCCGAGCAGTCGCAACGTTCGATACAGGTAGGATTGGTTGCATTTAGCAATTCGTTAACCGGTGCTCTATTATTTGCATTACTCTTTTCCTAATAGACGGCAAACGACGCAGTTGAAAGTGCTAATGAAATTGGTGTATTTCAATGATTGATTTATAGTTTAAAACCGAATAAGGTAAGTCACACGTCGAATTAGATTCGCATTTGCGGACTGCGCCATGTTTTTTTTTCGCAAATTGATTTCACGTCCTGCTGCTCAGCGAAACCAAGATAAGATTTCGAATATTGCTTAAAAGTGCAGTCTAGTGATGCAATCAGCGGATGTGAATTGATTCCCGGTAGTACATTTTTGATTAATTTGATACTTTGGCAGGTCATGTCATTTTAACCATCATCATCATGGAGCGTAATGGAATGATAGATGCATTGGAACGCTTTTGGGAACCCAGCGAGACACCACCATGGCTGAAGGAATCATTGGAAACCATAGCGGCAAGTTATCAAAACACAAGAGCTGAACTGAATCAGATTGACAGTCAACAACTATCAGAGTACCACCAGCTGATGTTCTACCACGATCACGGTTTGGCAGTCCATCTGAACAACTGTTACTTTCTGGGAAAGTTAGATTTACACAGCACGCAGATATTTCTGAACCGTTGCCTGCAGAATTACGACAAAATCCCTGCCGATGATCGGGACCACTCGGTGGACGATTCGAGTGAACATGTCAGGGAGCTACTGGAAGAGGTCACCGGAGAACGCCACAAACTGACCGCATCACTCAAAAGCTCAACTCACAAGGAATATGTCGAAAGTTGTCTTGCGTTGGGCAGCATAGATAACAATTCTGAGCTGCTTCCTCATCTGCAAGAATGTTCGGGCCAGGACAAGAAGCACCTGGGACAGCTACTTTGGTGCACACAACTGGTTCGTCTCGTCATCTCCCTGGAGGAAGCAGCTCTCGGGCTAACATTTCAACGGGCTGAGATTCCTGCCCAAAATGAGACATGTTTGGCCCGAGCGTATCATCTTGTCCAGCACGGCGAGCCTAGCAAAGGTGACTCGAAACGTCCAAACCCGGAACATAAACCAGACAGAGAGGAAGTGTTGTACGGCGGTGCAAAGGAACGCGTTAGAAGTACGATTTACAGCGAGGTGATGCAGTACAAAATGTCCTTGGAACAGGTAAAGTGCGCTGTCGTGCGTGATATTGGGCAGGAGCTAAGTGCGATAGACATCGCTTTCGTGGAGGATGAGTACAAAACAATTTGCTTGGATCAGTGCTTGGAGGAAATTACACAGTCAATGGCGTCATTTTTGAGAGGTAGTAAAGAAATTGACATTTTGAACAATTTAAATTTAATAGAGCATATGAAATCCTGGGATGATATCCCAGAGCATTTTAAAACATTGGACTATCATAAAGAATTGCTCAAATTAACACTGAACGAAGATGAAGAACATTCTATAGTACAACGTTTTAAAGTCGTATGTTTGGAACATATTGACAACTTTTGTGAATCCGTTAAGGGTGAGCTAGGATTGTTAAGTTGCCTAACGAGTTATCTGAGCCAGTCTCGTAACGTAAAGGTAGTGGCAGGTAGATTAGGTGCCAGGGAACAATCACCAAAGGTAGATTTCAGGAATGTTATGAATCTAACCGACCTAGAAAATAATGAACACCTAACGGAACTGAAGTGCATGGTCAGCAACTTGCCACAAGGGACCCAACTGATTATTGAAGACAAAATACAAGAAACCATTCGCCGTTTTATCGACCCAGTGCAAGTTGATACCGTCATGATAGACGGTCGAGCAGTAGTTGAAGTTTTGGGAAAGCATATTTTGCTAAGTGATGTTCTGGAATCGGTAGAAAACGAGCTTGCAAACGAATTGAGCATATCTGAAGTGCGCTTCATCGGTTGGGAAGTATTCCATGTGGACGCCGATCTTGTGAACGACATCTGGTACGGGAAAAATATCGCTGTAAGATCTAAGCTCGTCATGGTGCATGGAACAGTGGTGTGGGATGTGTCTGGGAAGCACTGCGTTCACACGTACAGTCCAGCCCGCTCAGCTATTGCTGTGGGAGGGGAGGGAAGCTCAGGCCTAGATGGGCTTCCCGGTGAAAGTGGGGGCAATGTTTTAATTTTAACGGAACGAATGACCCACTGCGAGCAACTTTCAATCATTTCCAATGGAGGTAACGGTGGTGACGGTCAAGACGGTGGAAACGGGCAAAAAGGGCAAGATGGGGTTGGCATAAAGCGAGAAGAGCTTGAAAAAGATTTCAAGTCACCGGTAAGATTCATAGCTCTAGCGAGCACTAGGGCAAAAGGTGCCCAAAGGATGGTCGAGCAAATCGCTCGAAGATTTCCCACTACCAGCAAAAAAGAAATACGAGACAGTGAATATTTCATTGAAGCTTGTGGCTTGGAAGGTCAAAGGATAGTTTTTTCATACTGTGAACCAAAAATATTTCAAAACTACAGCCATTGCTACCTTGTCTACAAGGGTTCGTTGGGTAAACCTGGTGGCCAAGGGGGTGACTTTGGACGAGAAGGCCAAGGGGGATTTCCCGGGCATATCGTAGTGAAGAATATTGCATCAGGAGAAATTTTCAATGTTCAAAAATCAACTACCCGGGGCCAGGATGGTCGCCCAGGAGCAGCTGGATTGTATGGCAACACTGGCCTCAACGGTTGGGACATGGGCTATCTGGATTACCAGATGTGGAGGTTGACTTATTACTACGGAGAAGACTACAAAAGTAAATTCACTGTCAAGTATCATGACGATTCCAGAAAGGACAGTGTTTGGTGTTGGCATAAGAACAAATATGCCAGCATTACACATGCCACCAGACCGGAAAATAGTTTCCAAAATTGTCACCAAAGACGACAATTTGTACAACGCGATCGCAGACAAACATCGGCAGCCGTAATGAAGAAAACAATCGTTGAGAGCTCCTTCACCGCCAAGTACGACCAGTACTTTAATTCTGTTGACGAAAATGTCCTCTTGAACATATACAATCGCATGGAGTGCATCCGGCAACGAGCCATGGACGGATCCGTGGAACAGCGCAAAAAAACCAACAAAAGACAAAGAGTTCACCATTTAATATCTCATCATAACATCGAACAAGACATAGGAGAACCTCTACCAAAAATACCAAGTACAACCAAGCGCAATACCTTCAAATCTACATCATTAATGAGTTCAGCATTTAAAAGTGATTCGGTGGTCAACTGGAAGCAACTTCGGCATTGTCGAATTGAAAAATCTGATTTTCAAGGCAAATTAGTTTTGTTTGAATCACTCAAAAAAAAGCAAACTAAACTAACAGCAAAAGATGTACATACCATTGAGCAAATATTGATTGACAAATATAAGCTTTTAGCTTTCGAAGAATTTTCCGACAAAATTGATGCAGATACCATAAATAATGACTATTTAGAGTTAGCATCACGATATACTTCGATTTGCCTCGAAGAAGATCGTAAGCAAAGTGGCATCGCTTGGCATGACTCTTTGGGCACACTGGATGAATATCTGTTTCAAACCACCAACAAAAGACAGCAACAGAAGCTTTCTTTCTATTGTGAGTCTTACCGCAAGCACTTTCCACCATCAGTTGTGCAAGCCTTCTTGCTGGAAGTTGCAATTTCCAAAAACGTTGTCCCATCCGTTCAGACCCACCTGGATCGATACAAGTTTTTTGCTGAACTTCAGGACTATGACTCTGCTGTTTTGAGGGACCAATTTGCGAAAGAGTTAGTTCAGTCCACCTTTTCAAATTCGGTTGTTCGTTTATGGTACCACGGAAATGAAGATTTAACTCTTGCCCCGAAACTAATCGACGACATAAATCGCGATTATCGTCTAGGTAATCTTCGTGCTCGTTACATCAACAGTCTGATACCGCAATTTGGCTGGGGTCAATGTTTGCAAGATGATCAATTTTTCGAAACATTTCGATCTACGATTGTACGCGAAGGACCCTTAACAGGCAGTTTTAGAGAGCTGTTGGCCACTGCTTTTGGGGTAAATATCCGAATTTATGTTCGGGACTCCCGTGGTAAGCTATCTCTGCAACACAATCACAACCCGGAAGCGAACGGGATCGTATACTTACTGCAGCAAAATGATTCATTCTTCAAACTAAGTTTAAATGAAAATCTTATGAAGTTGGAAGATAGTCGGCGATCACGAGCCAAAAAGTATTCCGAAATATCGGCCCATTTGACATCACTCGGCGAAAAACAGTTGATTGATTCTTTCATGGCAGATGATTTGTTAATGCGTAGTGCTACTAAAAGCGATGAAAAGAATTTGTGCAATGTCAATCTTGTAGAGGACCTAGTGAAATATTTTTCATTTGGAGAGCGACATACTGTAGAAAAGTTGTTTACTAAAAGTGATGTTTCAAACAGTGCCCACAATCAACTTTTGCGAAACCTGTTGCTAAGATTTGATACTGAGGGTAAACATATTTCAACTGATGAAGTTTATTTTCTTGTGAATCACTACCTAATTGCATGTGCTGAGGGACTGCATGAGGAAACCATCACAAGCTGGATTGTGTTAGCTTATCCGCAGCACTACTGGGTTAGAGAGATACTTCTGCTAAACTTGGAGCGATACTTTAAAGAATTGTTAGTAAAAAAGTCGGAATGGAGATTACACCTATCAAAGGTAGAAAATAAATCAATTCTGATTTTGTTGAGTAGCAAACTCGACCAGAAGAAACCAGAAAACTCTCTAACTGTTGAAAAAGTGGACCGAATGTTACGATTGTTATACCTCAGTAACATCAAACCTGAAGCATTGCAAAAGCTAGATCTTCCTGAGTGGTTTTATGTGCTGGAGGAGATTTTCTGGACAGAAAAGCTTAAAGAAATCGCTCGTTGGCCGCAAAATAGCCAGAAGTTTAAAGAAGCATCGTACTACACAGTATCCTTGCTGAACAACTATAGCTTCGAAATGATTGAAAAGCTTTTCGACAAACTTGAACGTCATCATGTAACTGATATCAACATTGTCAATACATTATGGAATGTCTACAATGGAAGGTGCATTCTTACTGAAGAAGACATTGGTTCCCTAGATGAAGTCGGTTTTCCTGAATGGTTGAAAAAAATGAAAAATCAAGCTATTGACTATCAAGAACGAGGTATCGCTATTTTAGTGCAACTTATTCTCGAAAACAAACATGCTTCTGAGAATATTTTGAAGAAAATGCCAGAAATTAAAAAGGACATCCAAAAAATGAACAGAGAAAGAGGAATAATAAACAATCTTTTGAAAAAAGACCCAACAAATCTACTGACCAATGTCAAAGGAAAATTTTTCAAAGGATATATGTCACAAACTGTAAAATTTGCTAACAAAAGCACACTCGATAAACTTAGGGATATTGACGATGCCATTCATGAAAACTTCAACTTTCGATTGAGAAATTCACAGAAACTCACCGTGTTAACACTGCTTAGCAATGACACAAACACGCTTGCCCAAGTGTCCACCGGCGAGGGCAAGTCGTTGATTGTGGTAGCTGTAGCCATCATCAAGGCATCGCAGGGCCAGAAGGTGGATATTATCACCAGCTCGTCGGTGCTGGCCAAGAGAGACGCCGAGCAGAGCAAATCCATCTACGCTAAATTTGGTATCAACGTGTCCCACAACTGCAGCGAAGACATCGAGAAGCGAAAGGAAGCCTACTCGGGGAATCAGGTTGTGTACGGAGATCTTTCCAGCTTTCAGCGGGACTATCTGCTGCACAAGTTTTACCAGAAGAACGTACTGGGTGACCGAGATTTCGTGAACGTCATCGTTGATGAAGTGGACAGTATGCTGCTGGACAGGGGTAATAACATGCTGTATTTGTCACACGACTTGCCCGACATGGACAAACTGGAGTCCGTGTACGTGTTCATTTGGCAGTGGGTGAACAACAGTTCAAATGGATTTGACTCCACTTTAATTAGAGATGCAGTTTTGTGGCAACTATATGGAGTATTAAAGTGCACAGACATCGGCAAGATAGATGCGACGTTGAGCGAGGAAAAGCGAAACTTTATCTGGAACAAGCTTGTCGAGGCCAAGATAATTGACGGTGATGGCAAGTTGATGACAGAAAACATCAAGAATGACGTCCTCGGTGAGTTGCTGGGATCCGAATACTCTGTTTACCTTGATCGTTTGGAGTACCTACTGATGGAGTATATCAACAGAGAGAAGTGCATCCACGTGCCCAAT
Source organism: Culex quinquefasciatus (assembly GCF_015732765.1). Taxonomy (NCBI): domain Eukaryota; kingdom Metazoa; phylum Arthropoda; class Insecta; order Diptera; family Culicidae; genus Culex; species Culex quinquefasciatus. Next base: position 31,551,271 of record NC_051862.1, on the reverse strand, counting down.
TATTTGCGATCATTTGTGGATTTGCACCTGGAGTCGTGGATCGAAGCTGCCAAGATGGCTCTCGTCATGGAAGCTGGCCACGACTATGTGGTCGATGTTGATCGGAGCGGAAGCAGTGCCGATAGAACGCCCAACATTACGATCCTGGACAGAGACACGGGCACAGATTTGGTGAATAGTCAGTGGGAAGCGGCGCTGCACCAGTTTGTACAGCTGAAACACGGTTGCAAGACGTACCTGCAGAGCTTGAAGGCAGTGTTCATCTCGAATGTAACGTTCTTCAAGCTGTACGACAAATTGTACGGTTTATCTGGCACATTGGGATCACACAGGGAACGGGATTTGCTGGAGGAGATTTACTGTGTAAATTTTGTAAATATTCCCACGGCAAAGTGTAAACTGTTTTACGAGGATGTTCCCATCGTTTGCAAAAGTGCTGCTGAGTGGACCGATGCCATCATCGAATCCACTATGCACATGACCCAGCGAAGGCAGCGTTCTGTTCTGATAATTTGTGAAACATTGAATGACGTGACTGCGCTTTATAAAGCTTTCGAAGGAAAAACGTCGACCCACATCCGCACTTACACTCGCGAGTACGAAGAGTTCGACATAGGAGAACTACCGCCGGGTCAGATAATCATCGCCACTAACCTAGCAGGTCGAGGAACGGACATAAAAATAACTCCCGAATTGAAAAAAGCCGGTGGAGTGCATGTTTGCTTGACCTATCTGCCGAGCAACATCCGCGTTGAGCAGCAAGCATTCGGACGGGCAGCTAGATGTGGTGACCGTGGATCTGGCCAACTGATTGTGCTGGATCTGACAGAATCCGCGAACGTAATGCAGCTCAAACGGGAGCGAGATTCGCGTGAACTCTGCCGAATCTCGCTGATCAAGGCGTACTATGAAACTCGTATTGCGAAGGAAGAAACCTGTTTCAAGATGTTTACCGAGCAATATGACGCGCTGAGAAAGCTGCTTTCAACTAGTGCTGTCACTAAAGGCGATGAAAAGCTGATAGAAATTCTGTTGAGTTGCTGCTTGGACAGATGGGTGTATTGGTTGGATAAAAATGGGAAGAACTTGGTGGACAACTCTGAACAGCGCTCACGCATACTGGAGAGATCGCTGGTTGATTTTTTGGTGGAGCTAAAATCTTTGAATGCTGCAAGTAACGAATCCCTGCTGGAATGGGTCGATACTAGTATTCCCCGTATGATTAGACTTGGTCAGTACCTTGCAGTGAATAAGCAAAGAGAGCTGGCCCATAAGCTGTTTGACAAGGCAATCGCAATGGAGCCACAATTTTCGGAGGGTGCTTACTACTACAAAGCGTACGCACTGTCTACAGAAATTAACATGACTGCCATCAATGAGCCAAAGATACAAACCTTTTCACAGCTGCTACGTAAAGCAGCACACCTTTTCGACGAACGTTGTGTGCATCTGATGGCGAATGTGATAGTGGTCGAAAGGATAAAAACCAACTTTAAGAACAACATTCTTCCAATTACTGCTTACAAGGAACAAAAGCAAACGATCTGCAAGTTCTACGGATCACTCACACAATCCATCGATGCCATTCTAGGTCATCCGGTCACTGGAACATCTTTCACGGACGACAGCAACATCAAAAATGGGTTGTCATTGGAAATATTTTACGCTTTACTTGAACACAAAATTATTCAGCACCCGACAATTAAGGAAAACATTACCGAGGACGAATTGAAAGGGCTTTGCTATGGTTATGGTACATCGGCGGAAAAACTTTTAAACTTTCTTAAAAACTGTCGGAAAAATCAGGAAAAATCGATAGAGATTGAACAGTTTTCACGATTGCTAAAAAAAGAGATAAAGCTACCAAGCAGAGAAGATTTTTGGAAATTTCTCCTAGAGCAGGGCGTCTTGAGAGGCGAACAACAGTACATCGTATTGGATAGAAATATGTTATCATTTGAATACATGAAATTCTTTGATGAGAAAGTAACACAACACGCGCTGAAGGTAACGAAAGTGACCCCCGACGCAGGAGAGCTTTTGCTGTATCCCGATCAGCTGCTGAATGAAAATGTGTACTCCAAGACGCCACTGAAGACAGCTCTTGGGCCGGTGAAATATGCGATATTCAAAGAAATTGGAGCAATTACGTTTCAAAGAAAAGCACGATTAAATCTAGATGGAAACGATTTGGAGTCTCTAAATTTTAATCGCTATGATTCGGTCTGTTTAGAAGACTTTTCCAAGCTTAACATAAATACAAACGATGCGAAACGTATTCTGGTTCTGTTGGTACAGCTTCAAGTTTTGAGCAGACAAGAATTGAACAAAGAAGTCTACGTTCTGCGTTGTGATTACTCCAAGATTAAATCAATCCAGCTGGGACCGTACAAGATTTACGAGGAAGACGTTAAAGATTTGTTAAACCAGTGCTTTTGCTACAGGATTGCGTTCCAAAGGGTGTTGAGCTGTGTTAGAGAAAATAAATTCCTTGATATAACGTTGATGTCTAAGCCACATCGAAGATTTGTAGCAGACCTGCTTGCAAGTGGAATCATCGAACCGGCTAAGGTTTCCGCGAATATGAGCGAAAATTCTGTTGGCAATGCGTTACATTTTCTGGACGAAAAAAACAGCTTTGTAAATGTTGTTCAACGATTGGATAGCTTAAAAGGAACCATGTGCAAACTCAAGTTGGATCAATTTTCAACACATGACCAGTGCGCAAGCATCGAAGAATGGAGTCAATTTTCACTGAATGGAGTCGATTTGCTACTGCAAAAGGACAACATCACCCACGTCAAGATTGCTTTTACATTTCTGTGGGGTGCAACTCAAATAGCGTCTGTGCTTTTATTTAATCCATATCTACGCAAACCTGTACGTATGGCTCAAGATATAAGCAAGTTCACGGCCGGTTGGAAAAACATCTGCAGTGCATTCCGTATGGCTTGCAGCTTGTACAGCAATGATTACTATAAACTGAAATATAACAATTTTTTGAAACGAGTTGCATTTATGGCAGCCCATTACTTTGGAGTGGGGCAAGACAGGTTTATGAGATTTGCTACTCATGTTTCTGAACCCGGCAAACGAGACACTCAGCACGTGAGACGGTTAGTTACACCGTTGATCCGTGGATTCGACGTCGTTTCCGACAATTCTAGTGTTATCTTTTTAATTGAGGATCGCCTCCAATTGATATGCGCAAAGTTAAGTGATGAAATACGAACGATAGTAGAAAATGAGGAAACTTTTAAGGATTTTGGAGAATGTTTAGGCAATACTGCACAATTAATGGGTGTCGAAAAAGCTCGACAAAATTTTGATACTATTACGGAAAGTCATTTTAAAAGACAACAATATTTTACAAATTTTGGAAAGATTTTTGAGAAAATTTCGGAAAATATTTTGCAAATCATTTCCAAGTCAACGCAGCGACTCAATATACACAAGTCAGTTGTGTCAATTTTGTCAGACGAAGTAAACGAAGTGACCAAAACATCGATTTCAAGCCACGGTCCAAAACTGATGATGAATGTTGGCCAAATTTTACGAGACTTGTCTGATAAGCTAAAGTTACAGTTTGCCAATGAAGAACCAGTTGAGAATCCACCAGAAATCAACTCTATTGAGGTATTCGCGACAGACGCTTCTAATCGTGTGAAGGAGATTTTGCGTGAAAGGTTGGAAACTATTTTTCAGCAAGTCATCCACAAACCAGTGCTAGAGAAAGGCTCATTTCTGCTGATGAATTACGCTGAACGATGCATTGAACTCAAACTGGGCACCGAAGAAGAAGCCAATGCGAGTGAAGATTTCACCAAAAAGGTACAAATTGAGAAGCTTAAAAAAGAGGCCGAAAAAAAGCGCCAGGCGCTGGCAATGACTCCGGTCGAGAATCTTCTCGATCAGCAGTTCAACGAAGCATTGGTCAAATGGAAACAGAGTTCTACCGAGCTGGAGCGACTGGCAGTCTGCATTCGCAGAGGAAAAGCGATCGACGTTCAATATCTGGAACTTTGTTTGGACGCTGCGCGGTTCGTTCTTTTGCGACGAGCAGTGGTCATTTCCAGTATCTGCGTAAATCTTGCGAATGGCACTGAAGCAAGAAAGACATATTCCTCTCCGCTTAACTTCAAAGGAATCGCAAATGACCTCCATCTGATAAACAACAAATTCCGCGTTGGCCAAACTGGCAAGACCCCCGGAAAGCCAACCCCCGACAGCAACTGCCTGTACGATTGCCTTCTTGGGAGCATTTTTGAGCTGCGATCGATCCCTTCGAAGCAGTTCGCACTGGAGATCAGCCAACACTTGGGGAAAATGTCCGAAAATGAAACCAACACCAATCCGTGTTTGAAAACCGTCCTGGACCTCAGCAAACCGTCGACCATCAGGGAACTGTGCTTCGCACAATTTTGTCAAACCTGCTTCGAGTGTCCTTCCAGGGGAGTCATCGCTTACGGTGACCTGCTGGAGCGTGCTAAAAATAGAAACAACCATGCCTCAGACTGGCACGGCCGTGGTGGTGCTCATCGCGTTGAAGTTGTTTCATGTTACGGTTCGCAACAGTTTGTGAAAGCTGGATTCAGCAGGAACGCTTCGACAGATACGATCTACGGGAAGTCCATGTCCGATTTGAGGGAGGCGTTTTTGGCGGTTTATAATTGAAACTTGAAACTAAGAGATCAAGGGATTCCATCTAGAAATTTGGCAAAAGTAATGTGAGAAATATAAAATAATGATTGGAGGTTGGCCTGGTACTGTCAAAAGTAAATTCAAGCATAAAAATGCATTTACCTAAAAGTTTTAAAAATAAAAAAAAATAAACAAATTGAGTATATCCTAATGAAAATTACACAAAATGATCTACTAACACGAAAAAAAAATTACATAACTAAAACATAGCTTGTACTTTGTTTAATCTTACATTATCAATCATATAACATAGGAGATAATTTTTAAATGTTATTAATCCAAAAGTTGCAACGTCAATTAAAAAAAAAAAACAATATACAAAAACATCGGTTTATGTGATGCATTTCCCACACCGGCATTTTTTTAATTTTATATCTCTATTCTGTAGTTTATATTCAATCATATTAATTAATAAATATTAATTCAGATTCATTACATGCTATTAAATATCACTGCCCTTTAAAAATAGTTTAGCACTTTTAAAAAAAAATAAGCAGAGAAAGCGCTTATCCAGGTAAAGAAAAAAGATTGTCTGATTTAATTCAAAACAATAACTTAAACACTTTACAAAAAAAGAACTAATATAATAAAAAATTATATACAATATAAAAAGTTAATAATGTTATGTTCAAAGTGCATAGTTTCAAGTGAAAAATGCAAAGAGAAAAGTAAAATTTTAAGAGCCATTTTGTGTCATTGGTTCACCCATACAAATATCCATGCAATTTTGGCAGCTGTTTATACATAAATGGTAGGTACCTTAACATTCGAAAATCTATAATTTTTCAAGCAATTTTTTGATTGCTTTGGTGCCTTCGGCAAAGTTGTAGGTATTGATGAGGACTATTCAGAAAAAAAAGGTACACGGAAAAAATTGGTGATCTTTTCACAAAAATTTTAAAAGTTCCCAAAATCCGTAATTTTAAATTTTTAATTTTTTATATGTTTTTGGGGACAAAACACAAAGGACAAGACTAACATTTCAAAAGGACGTAATATTGAATGTTTGACCCTTTTCAATCGTTAGTCTTGGTTAAAAAAAATCAAAATATTGTTTTTGAAAAGTTCGGAAAATTTCACGAAGGTTTCATAGTTTAACCATTTTTTTAACTTTTCAAACATAAATATTTTTAGGAATGGACAATCAAGGACACTATTTTAAAAAGTAAAAAAAACAGGAATATATCGAAAAAAAATAACTTTGAATGGCTTTATTTTGAAAACAAAAAAAATTTAAAATACTTTTCGATTGCAAATTCGATTTTACATTAAAAAGTGGTCAAAAAATGTATGTCAATCCATCCAGCAGGGCAATCTGGCCAAATCAAAAATCCGAACATGGTTTTAGCATGTACCAAAGTGGTACATATGTGTACCTTTAAGGATTTTTGATGTACTTCAAAGGTTCGATAAGTAGCCTTGCCCTGCTGGAAAGATAGCTGTTTTTTAGAAAACGTCACCAAATCAACTTCTTTATTACAGAAAAGTGATGTACCATCGATGTACCTAACGAATCTGTGTTCAGATTTTACCTAAACTTCTTATAAGTAGTACTTCCCTTTATACTTAACTTTTGAAGTACTTTATATATTGATTTTGACAACGGGATCGTGTTCCTTGGAAAATTTTAAGTAAGTTTGAGTATAAAAAGTCCATACTTAAGTTGATTTAGGCCAACTGTGGAACAATTTATCGATTTTTTGAGTATAAAGTACCATGCGCCTCCTTTAAAATGAAATTACACTGAATAATAATAAAACCAACATGTATTACAATAAAAACTAAAAGAGAAAATGTATTTTCTAATGCTTTTGCAAGTACTTGAACAACAATCAATATGCGCATACATACAAATACGTATTTATAAAACAATAAATTTAAAACTTGCAAAAGTTGAAAGAAATATTAAAAATAATCAACAAAACTTAAAAAAAAGATGCCCGCTGTCATCACAGACAATTGTACCAATAGAAAAGTGTGTTTCTGTTGTCTGTGAACAATGTACAACACATGTACCAACTTGTACTTGCATGGAAATAATTATTTTCTAATAAAACAATTCGAATATTTGAGAAATTTGATGAAAATTCAAAATAAATCCAATAAAATCAAATAGCAGCTGCCCGTTGACATCACAGACAATTGTACCAATAGAAAAGTGTGTTTCTGTTGTCTGTGAACAATGTACATCGCATGTACCAACTTGTACTTGCATTGAAATATTTTTTTTCTAATAAAACAATTCGAAGATTTGTGAATATTCGATTTTTTTTATTAGAAAAAAAAATATTTCAATGCAAGTACAAGTTGGTACATGCGATATACATTGTTTACAGACAACAGAAACACACTTTTCTATTGATTCAATTGTCTGTGATGTCAACGGGCAGCTGCCATTTGAGTTTATTTCATTTATTTTGAATTTTCATGAAATTTCTCAAATATTTCAATTGTTTTATTAGAAAATAATTATTTCCCTGCAAGTACAAGTTGGTACATGTGTTGTACATTGTTCACAGACAACAGAAACACACTTTTCTATTGGTACAATTGTCTGTGATAACAACGGGCAGCTGCTATTTGAGTTTATTTGATTTATTTTGAATTTTCATGAAATTTCTCAAATATTTCAATTGTTTTATTAGAAAATAATTATTTCCATGCAAGTACAAGTTGGTACATGTGTTGTACATTGTTCACAGACAACAGAAACACACTTTTCTATTGATACAACAGTCTGTGATGTCAACGGGCAGCTGCTATTTGAGTTTATTTGATTTATTTTGAATTTTCATCAAATGTCTCAAATATTCGAATTGTTTTATTAGAAAATAATTATTTCCATGCAAGTGCAAGTTGGTACATGTGTTGTACATTGTTCACAGACAACAGAAACACACTTTTCTATTGATTCAATTGTCTGTGATAACAACGGGCAGCTGCCATTTGAGTTTTTTTGATTTATTTTGAATTTTCATGAAATTTCTCAAATATTTCAATTGTTTTATTAGAAAATAATTATTTCCATGCAAGTACAAGTTGGTACATGTGTTGTACATTGTTCACAGACAACAGAAACACACTTTTCTATTGGTACAATTGTCTGTGATAACAACGGGCAGCTGCTATTTGAGTTTATTTGATTTATTTTGAATTTTCATGAAATTTCTCAAATATTTCAATTGTTTTATTAGAAAATAATTATTTCCATGCAAGTACAAGTTGGTACATGTGTTGTACATTGTTCACAGACAACAGAAACACACTTTTCTATTGGTACAATTATCTGTGATGTCAACGGGCAGCTGCAATTTGAGTTTTTTTGATTTATTTTGAATTTTCATGAAATTTCTCAAATATTTCAATTGTTTTATTAGAAAATAATTATTTCCCTGCAAGTACAAGTTGGTACATGTGTTGTACATTGTTCACAGACAACAGAAACACACTTTTCTATTGGTACAATTGTCTGTGATAACAACGGGCAGCTGCTATTTGAGTTTATTTGATTTATTTTGAATTTTCATGAAATTTCTCAAATATTTCAATTGTTTTATTAGAAAATAATTATTTCCATGCAAGTACAAGTTGGTACATGTGTTGTACATTGTTCACAGACAACAGAAACACACTTTTCTATTGATACAACAGTCTGTGATGTCAACGGGCAGCTGCTATTTGAGTTTATTTGATTTATTTTGAATTTTCATCAAATGTCTCAAATATTCGAATTGTTTTATTAGAAAATAATTATTTCCATGCAAGTGCAAGTTGGTACATGTGTTGTACATTGTTCACAGACAACAGAAACACACTTTTCTATTGATACAATTGTCTGTGATGTCAACGGGCAGCTGCCATTTGAGTTTTTTTGATTTATTTTGAATTTTCATGAAATTTCTCAAATATTACAATTGTTTTATTAGAAAATAATTATTTCCATGCAAGTACAAGTTGGTACATGTGTTGTACATTGTTCACAGACAACAGAAACACACTTTTCTTTTGGTACAATTGTCTGTGATGACAGCGGGCAACTTTTATTTTAGTTTTGTTGATTATTTTTAATATTTCTTTCAACTTTTGCAAGTTTTAAATTTATTGTTTTATAAATACGTATTTGTATGTATGCGCATATTGATTGTTGTTCAAGTACTTGCAAAAGCATTAGAAAATACATTTTCTCTTTTAGTTTTTATTGTAATACATGTTGGTTTTATTATTATTCAGTGTAATTTCATTTTAAAGGAGGCGCATGGTACTTTATACTCAAAAAATCGATAAATTGTTCCACAGTTGGCCTAAATCAACTTAAGTATGGACTTTTTATACTCAAACTTACTTAAAATTTTCCAAGGAACACGATCCCGTTGTTAAAATCAATATATAAAGTACTTCAAAAGTTAAGTATAAAGGGAAGTACTACTTATAAGAAGTTTAGGTAAAATCTGAACACAGATTCGTTAGATACATCGATGGTACATCACTTTTCTGTAATAAAGAAGTTGATTTGGTGACGTTTTCTAAAAAACAGCTATCTTTCCAGCAGGGCAAGGCTACTTATCGAACCTTTGAAGTACATCAAAAATCCTTAAAGGTACACATATGTACCACTTTGGTACATGCTAAAACCATGTTCGGATTTTTGATTTGGCCAGATTGCCCTGCTGGATGGATTGACATAAAAAATGTTAAGCACAATATTCCAATTTTTGTGAATTAAAAAACATTATAACTCGTCGGCAAAATTTTGGTCCATACTTCTGAATGGCTTAAAATATTCGGGGTTTTGTCCCCTAAAACATGTAACAAATATTAAAAATACGGATTTTAAGAAAATTATATTTTGTGGAAAAAGTTAATCAAAAAATCATTAAAAAAATCCATGTACCTATTTTTTCTGAAAAGTCTCCATCAATATCTACAACTTTGCTGAAGACACCAAATCAATTAAAAAATTCTTTGAAAAGTTATAGATTTTTAAATATTTACGTATTTTTGTATGAACAGCTGCCAAAATTGTATGGAAATTTGTGTGGGTGAACCAATGACACAAAATGGCTTCTTTGGTGATAGGGAAGGCCCCCACAAAGTTTGAGCCAAACCAAAAAATTTAGGTAAAATCCATTTCTGGGATTGGCGGAGAATTGCTCAACGAATTAATGTATGTTTTGAAAGTATTACGAGAACAAAAAAATAATTAATTTGGGTGTTGCCAAAATCGGGAAAGGTTGAAGACATTGTTGCAAAAATCGGATGTTGCCATAAATGGGACAGCACTGTAGTTTGAATCATTAAAACAATTTCTAAGATCTTCCATTTCCAAATATTTCCTCATGTGTTTTATTAGTTGTATTCAATAAGCTTGTTCTTGCAATTAAATCAGAATTTTTTATCGAGGCATTTGAAGCATCACAACACTTTACTTCAAACCCAACCCTATTCAAAGGTAGGCGACCCGGAAGTCAACGCGTCTAATCACCTAAACCGATTGTTAATCAAGCTTAAAATCCTTCCCAATTTAATTAACTCTAATTGAAAGCTTGTTCAACATGTGTAGCTGAATGCATTATGGGAAAATCCGAATGTTAAAAATTAATCAGATTCCGCCAAATTCGACAAAACTGCGCCACTCCGTTGGTCGTTGGAGTCCAACTTGTGGTGTCACACTGAGGGCTGAGCCGATTGCAATTGAGATCGGTTGTTTTGGATGGTGGAAACAATTTGGGCTTTTCGTGGGGGTTCAATCGGACGCAGGGAAAAACGCGTGTTCAACGAATTGTTACGATAATTATTTTTCGCATAATTTAACAGTTCGGATCCTGAAATCGAATTAAAGCTCGATAATTAGTTGGTGCGTTTAATTAGTGATTTGTTGGAGAAAGCACTGAAATGGGTGATTATGTGAGTTTATGCGACGAGAGCTAATAAAAATGCCAAAACAAATAATATTTGTTCCTGAAATTGCCTCAATTTCTCATATTTAAATCTTTCAATTTTCCCAACGATTTCTGTTGATGGCCAATTGCCCGAGTAAGCCAAATATTTTAATTAATGTCGACCCAAATTACAAAACCCTCACTTTCTGATTGCCACCCACCACCAATTGGGTTGGAGCGGGGGAGGTGCTGTGGTAGGTTGATTGAAATTTTCAGCCTCCCCCCCCCCCCCTTCAGCAAATTGTTGTATCATGCTGAGGTGCGTCACTTTTTGTGTACTTTGGCGAAATTAATTATGACAGAACAGTTAAACAGTGCGGGTCCAATAATAATCACTCTCCCAGTTTGATGAGTTTTGACTGTTTGAATTCGTCTACTTTATGTGTATAGATTTTTATGGCAATAAAATTAGGTTTTTTATTTGTTAAATTATCTCAAGAAAATGAAATATAGAAAAATATTTAAAGAAAAAACTTTTAGTATTTTTTTAACAAATTGAAGACAAACAATGCATAAAAAATCATTTTAAGTATTAAACAAAATACAAAAACGTGAAAGAAAAAAATAATCTAGAAGTATCACATGAAGTTTGAAAGTTTCTTGAATTTCAATTCAGGGAATTCATCAGCAGAAATTCACTTTCCAATAAAATCAGCTGAAAATTAATTTTCCACCACTATCGGCATCAAAATGGCACATCACCCTACTGAGTCTCCACCTCGAGTCTCCCATCCAATCCATTGACATCGGTGTTAATTTTTACTCCAGTCAGTACACGTGTTCACACAAAAAAAAACTGTAGTAAACGATGCAATCAATGCGATAAACCTCAATCAACGATTTATCTTACCACCCACACACAATGTGCCAATATTCGGGTGGAATCTGAGGAAAAAGCAAATTGCATTTCCTGCCCCCTTGGTCCACGAGGACCACGTTAAGATAATAAATACTAAAATACTAAAAATATTTATTGCTCGAAGTATCGGAAAATTGATCCCTTGTCAAATTATGATAAAGTGAAGGTATTTTTTCCGAAAATAATGTTCCCATTAAATGTGTACAAATGTGTATAAATAATGATTTAGAATTTTTGATCGCCTTAATCGTAATATTCCGTCGCAATCGCCTGTTTCTATCTAGTTAGTATCAAACATGTATGCAGTAGCCTGCCATGCACGTGTGACAAATCGTCCTCTAACTCAATTCTAGTGCGTCCATCCCGGGAATTCCCGGGACAAAAATCCCGGGATTTTTCCAAAACCGGGAATTCCTGGGACAAAAATCCCGGGATTTTTCCAAAACCGGGAATTCCCGAATCCCGGGATTTTTTATATTTTGTCCCGGGAATTCCAGAAATTGAAAACAAATCAAATTTTGGTCTGCAAAATCTGATTTCGTTGTGGAAATAGATGAACAGTTGAATACTTAGTAATGGATAATAATTTTAAAGCATTAATATTTGTATTCGGCATATATCAGCATTAATTTGGCTTATTATGGAAAATTGCTAAAATTTTTGTTTACAGATCTGCAAAATTGGCTCTGCGCCAAAAATATTTTCTAATACATGTTATTTATTTAAAAAAAAGACTAACTAATATATTCACGTATATTTAGGACTTTAAACTTGAAAAAAATATTAAATAAAAAATAATTTAATTTTTAATCAAAAACCAGCATCCAGAGCAAATCAGGATAAAAGTTGTTGCTTACGCAATTTTTTTTTGCATACTGTTCTAATTGTTTTGATTGGTTTCGGTTACAAAAGGAACAGAACAAAACAATTAGTACACCAATTTTCAAATTTATTGCTCTAAAATCTTCTGTACTTTTTCAGACTGCAGTCCCGATTATCCCCAGTTGGCGGTAGTGACTTAAAGATAATTTTTAAAATATGTTTTAAATTTAAAATATAACATTCTAAACTTATCCAAAGTGTTACATTGTCTGCTATAATTTTATTTGTTTCGTTTCTTGCTTTTTTAGATAGTTTAGTTTAGTCATGTTATATAAATTAATAAATAAAATAAATATATTAAAAATTGCGGTTCATTTAAATTCCAAAGCACATCGAAGAACAAAAAAATATGTGTTCTAAACTATCTCAAGACTGCTGTCCTTGTTCAGATTAAAGTGTAGTTTATCACCATTTATCGGTATTGAGCTAATTTAATGATTTAAGCTTAAAAAACATAACAAATATAATGGAAACAAAGATTTTATAACTTCTTCGAAAATTTCCCGGGATCCCGGGAATTCCCGTTTCCCGGGATTCAAAACCCGGGAAAATTGGACGCCCTACTCAATTCCCTTGGACGAGTTGTCGCACTTGCAGCGTGTGCCAAGATATCTCAATCAAATTGGAACTATATTTGGAATGATGCCATTGCAAGTGAGTAATCCTCCGCCAAATCACACAGCAGTTGTGACCCGATCCCTCTTCGATTTGCGTGAAACTTTGTTCCACGGGGTAATTTTTGTCCGAGCTCCTTTTTTCGATATCTCGTGGCGGAGGGGCGATACGACCCCTTCCATTTTTGAAAATGGGAAAAAGACGTGTTTTTGCAGCCATTTGCAGCCTGAAATGGTGATGGTTTGGACATTTGGTGTCAAAGGGAAAGTATTTAAAATTGGACACCCGATTTGATGGATGATGTACCGTCATCAGGGGTGACATTGGGTCAGGGGGGTAAGATTGGGTCATACAATTTTCAGCATTTTTTTATGACCCAATCTCACCCCCCAGGCCCAATGTCACTCCTGATGACGGTACTCAGAATTCCGAAAAAAAACATATTTTTCATCGAAAAAAAAAAATACAAAAATATTTTCATAAATTCAGTTATTTTTCGTTACTTGTCCGTAATCATTTTGAAGAAAATTTAATGTACTTTTCGAATCTTAAAAAACTCAGAAGGGTAATTTTTATTTATATAAATAATCTGCATTTTAAAATTTCGTTTTTTTTTGTTACTTCGGGTTATTTTTAGAATGAAATTTTCGTGAAAGCTAGTTTTTTTCAGAAAGAAATGTTTTCCTGACAATACAGTTTTTCTGCAATCCAATATTTTATAACGCTTAATGTTTTAAAAAATGGCATTAAAAGTCAAAAAATTATAAAACATATTCCTGGTGATTATTGTATTCGATCGTTATAATTCGATCGTAATTTCTAGACTCACGATCGAGATGTCTCAATCGTAATATTACGATCGCAATTAATTTGTCGATGATAAGTCTTAATTTGTCGATAGTAGATTGAGTTCATTCAATCGTAATTTCTCGATCTACCATCGACAAGTTACGACCGACGATCGAGAAAATCTCGATAAGGGTTCGAAGCTTGTTTTCAAAATTGTAATATTTTTAAGTTTCGAAAAATTTAAATTTTTTTTTATATTTTAAAAAATTCAAAAAAATTAAAAATGAATGAATTGAATTTTTTTTTAAATCAATCCAAAAACTTTTTAAAATTAAAAAAAAGTATCAATGGAGCAGTTCTCTCAGATTTTGGTCATTTGATTTTTTTTTGTATTTTTTAATCCGACTGAAACTTTTTTGGTGCCTTCGGTATGCCCAAAGAAGCCATTTTGCATCATTAGTTTGTCCATATAACATTCCATACAAATTTGGCAGCTGTCCATACAAAACCAATGCATGAAAATTCAAAAATCTGTATCTTTTGAAGGCATTTTTTGATCGATTTGGTGTCTTCGACAAAGTTGTAGGTATGGATATAAACTACACTGAAAAAAATGATACACGGTAAAAAAAAATTGGTGATTTCTTATTTAACTTTTTGTCACAAAAACTTGATTTGCAAAAAAACACTATTTTTATTTTTTTTCATTTTTTGATATGTTTTAAAGGACATAAAATGCCAACTTTTCAGAAATTTCCAGGTTGTGCAAAAAATTTTTGATTGAGCTATGAATTTTTGAATCAAAACTGATTTAAAAAAAATCGAAATATTGGTCGCATAAATTTTTCAACTTCATTTTTCGATGTAAAATCAAATTTGCAATCAAAAAGTACTGTAGTGAAATTTTCAGAAAATATTTTTTTTGAAAATAGTCGCACTTTTTCATTTTTTTTAATCAATGCACATGTTTGCCCACTTTAAAATATTTTTGGAAAGCTGAGAAAATTCTCTATATTTTGCTTTTTTGAACTTTGTTGATACGACCCATAGTTTCTGAGATATTGTCATGCAAGTGTTTAACAACAGGAAAATTAATGTTTTCTAAGTCTCACTCAAACAACCCACCATTTTCTAATGTCGATATCTCAGCAACTTATGGTCCGCTTTACAAAGTTAAAATATGAAACATTCGTGAAATTTTCCGATCTTTTTGAAAAAAATATTTCAAATTTTTTAAACCAACACTAATATTTTAAAAGGGTGTAATATTGAATATTTGGCCCTTTTGAAATGTTAGTTTTGATTCCAAATTTTTGAAAATAAAGGAGAAAAAAGAGCTCGAAAAATCGTGAACAAGCGTTCATGAAAATGGGAACCACGAACAAAGTGTTCAAATGCCACAGTACGTTTTTCAAAATCGTACCATGGGATTTTGAACACTTTTTTCGTGGTTCCCATTTTCATGAGCGCTTGTTCACGATTTTGGGAACTCTTTTTTCTCCATGTAATTAAACCCTTTGATCATCCCTGGATATTACTCGTGCATAAACCACGAGGCCTTCAAATTTGAAATTTTCATGTTTCTTGTAAATTGCATACTAAATGTGTGCCAGTAGAGATATTTTCGGCAAATGTCGAACATAAGAAAAATTTTTAAGCTATCAGTAAATACGCACACAGGTAATAAACCTTGCGCGGAACGCTTAACCCTGCCGTACCGCTGCACACTAAACTGGCCGGCCGGGCAGGTTTGTTTGGATGGGTATATTCGATCATTACGGAACGCCTAAAGCTACACGTTGTTTTGACTGTGTGAAGTTCGTACGCGAAACAATACGTCATTTATGACCGATCCCTTTTGTGCTAATCGGATTTTTACACTTTATGACCGAGACGTGCTCAGTACAGACGGAACTGGAGAAACAGGTAGGTAGAATTGCGCAAAATAAGGTTCAATGTTTATTTCTAATATTCGATATAGTTTTCCATTAGACGTTTAACCGAACACTTCGCAGCGGTGGCTTGAAGTTGATGTTGATCTGGAAGCCGGAATGGAGTTGAAGCTACTTTAGGTTAGTAATTTTTCCAGTTGAATCGCGAACTTTGCGATTACTTGTTTTATCGCACTTTCATGTCCTGTTATATCTTCTGATAAGATTAAGATTGCCTTCTTCGACGTTGAGTGAAGTGCACTAATTCAGTTATAGTTCAGTTTAAATATAAATTTGTGGCAATTTAATGCTAACAACTCGCGTTCATTTTGTTCCAGATTCGAATATCCTGCCCGAATGAAGATCACTATGGCGAGGATCAACATCATAAAAGATTTTGAGCGTATCTGGGATACGAACAGAACACCACCGTGGTTTAAAGAGTTTCCGGATGTAGTTGCAGACATTTACCAAACAGCAAGGGAAGATGTGATCATTGAAGAAGATCAAACGGAGTCGGAGTTCAACCAACAGATGTTCTATCACTATTATCATTTGGCATCGGTTGACTGTTTGAGAGATGATTTGCACCAAACCAAAAACATCCTGAACAGTTGCCTAGAGCGTTACGACAAGATACCCCAAGATGACCGCAACTACGCTTTGGACGAATTGAGTATCTTTGTTAAGGAAAAGTTAGCTGAAATAGATGAAGATGTTTCTAAGCACGAGTCGAGGCTGCATGGTTCGAGTTTTAAGGATTATGTTGAAATTTGTCTCACCCTCGGTAACATAGAGAATAATAACGAGTTGCTGCAACAATTGAAAAAATGCTCGAACGAAGACCGGAAGCAGCTTGAACAGCTTCTTTGGTGTAAGCAACTGGTTCGTCTCATCATCACCCTGGAGGAAGAAGCTCTAAACCAGACATTTCATCGGATTTCGATTCCTGCAGAAAACGAGACTTGTCTGGCCAGAGCATACCAACTTGCTAGGCACGGTAATCCAAGTGACAATCACTCGAAGAGTGTCGGAACAAACCAAACCTCTACCCAAGAGTGTGTGTTTTACGGTGGTGTAAAGGAACGCGTAAGGGAGAAAATTTACGGTGAAGTTGTTTCGAGGAAGCACTGTTTGGAACAGGTAAAATTTATAATCCAACGTGACGCTGGCAAGGAACTCAGTAATACCGATACGGTATTTGTTGAGGATGAATTCAGAGGGCTTTGCCTGGAGCAGTGTTTGGAAGAAATGCAGCATTCGATGAAATCATATCTAACGAGCTATCAGGAAATGGATATAGTGAAGATGTTTAACTTCGTCGAAATTGTTAGCACATGCAATGCTATTCCGCATTTTTTCAAAGAATTTCATTTCTTTAAAGAGCTTTTAAAGTTTAAGCTAAGTGAGGAAGAGGAAAGCAAACTCGTAGATCATTTCAAATGCACATTTGTTAGCCAAATAATCAACCATTGCAATGCAGTTCAGAACGAGTTAGGTTTTATTTCGAACTTGACGAGTTATCTGAGTAAAACTCGAAAAGTCAAAGCTGTTGTTAACAAACTGGGTGTAAACGAACAAACACTCAATGTTGATTATGAACAACTTATGACTCTCAAGGACTCAGAAAATAACGAAGAACTTTTGGAACTGCAGAGCACAGTTAAAAGTATGATGCAACAAGAAACCCAACTAATTATGAAAGACAAACTACGCGAAACCATACTCGGTTTTGCGGAGCCTGTACAAGTCCAGCGAGCTACGGTCGACGATCGAACTGTGGTCAAAGTGCTGGGCAAGCATATAGTTCTAGGTGAAATTTTAGAGTCTGTAGAGAACGAACTTGCAATCGACATGGACATAACTGAAGTGCAGTTCATTGGTAGTAAAGTGTTTCACATCGACGCCGATCTGGTGAGCGATACTTGGCATGGGAAAAATGTGGCCGTAAGATCAAAGCTCATCAAGGTGCATGGAACTGTTGTGTGGGACGTTTCAGGGAAGAGCTGCAATCGCAAGTATGAACCTGCCCGTTCTGCAACCGTTGAAGGTGCGGACGGATGTGCTGGTGAGGACGGCTATCCTGGTGAAAGTGGTGGCAATGTGTTCATTACGGCGGAGAAAATGATAAATTGTGAAGAATTTACTGTAATTTCTAATGGAGGAGACGGTAGTGATGGTCAGGACGGTGGACACGGGAAAAAAGGTCGAGACGGTGTCGGTATCAAGCGAGAAAACTTAGAGCAGGAGTTTAATTCACCTGTGAGATTTTTAGCTTTTCATACTACGAGAATGGAGCAAGTTCAAAGAATGATCAGGTCTATTGATCGTAACTTTGTTCATTCCTCCCAACGCTTCATCCAAGATAGTGATACGTTTATTGTAGCAACTGGCCAAGATAGCAAAGGAGTTATATTTTCATACTGCTCACCAAAACTGTTCCAGAACAATAGCCATTGCTATCTTGTTCACAAGGGATCGTTGGGAAAACCAGGGGGTCAAGGAGGTGACTATGGCCGGGGAGGAGAAGGGGGTTTTCCTGGGCAGATCATTGTAAAAAGTGTAATTGGGGAAATTTTTAAAGTTAACAAATCAACTGTTCGAGGCCAAGAAGGCCGTTCGGGAGCAGCTGGGTTGTATGGCGACACTGGTGACAACGGTTGGGATATTGGCTATCTCGATTACCAGACATGGCGTGCGGCGTATTACTACGGAGAAGACTACAAAAGTAAGCTCAATGTCGAGTATCATGACGATTCCAGAAAGGAAAGTGTTTGGTGTTGGCACAAAAACAAATACGCTAGCATAAAAGTGCTTAAATCTGAAAACTCACGCGTAGAAAAGCACAAAAAACGTCACTTTGGAAAACGTGATCGCAAGCATTCGGCGGTGGCGGTAAAGAAAAAAATGATCATTGAAAGCTCGTTCATTGCCAGCACTGATCAGCACTTTGGTTCCATTGACGAGAACGCCCTTCTTAGTGCCTACACTCGCATTGAACGTATCCGACAACGGGCTTTACAAGGAGTATCTGAAAAGACAGAGCAGCGGAAGAAAGCTAACAAAAGATACAGGATTAATCATATAATTGCTTGTCCAGATATTGAGCATGACATTGATGAGCCTCCTGCTAAAATTTCTAATACAGTCAAGCAGAAAGCAATGAGCTCGAAAGTGTTTGAAAGTATTCTGATTCTAAAAGAATCACTGATAAATTGGAAACAACTAAGATTTTGTCGCATCGAAAATCAAGATTTGCAACGCCTATTTCTTTTACTAGACTCAATCGAAAAGGAAAAAACGAAACTATCAGCAAACGATTTTAAGATCATTGAACAAATTTTGGTTGACAAACAAAGGCTGGCCACTTTTGAGGAAATAACAGATAAAATTCATATTAATTATTCTAACACTAACAAATCAGTATTGTCAGCACAATATGCGTCGATATGCCTAGAAGAAGATCCACAACAGTGTGGCATTAACTGTCATGATCACTTGGGAAAATTGGATGATTATTTATTCAATTTTGATTGCGATGACCAACAAAAGAAACTCTCGTCGTACTGTAACTTATACAGGAAAAACCTTCCATCATCAGTTGTTGAAGCTTTTTTGTATGAAGCAGAAAGTGCAGACTCTTCCATTCAAGAACATCTTGATCAGTACAAGTTAGTTTCAGAGTTACGGGAATTTGATTCAGCTCGTAACTTGAACCAATTTATGAAGGAATTAATTCCGTCAAAGTTTTCAAATATAATAAATCTATGGTACCTGAACGATGAGAATTCTTCTCTTGCACAAAAACTGATCCACGAAATTGATTATGATTACCGTTTAGGTTCTCTCCGCAAACATTACATGAAGGAACTGAACAAGGAAATCAATTTTAATCAATGCCTACAAAATAAACACTTTTTTGAAACTTATCAAACCTTCATTGTTGAAAAAGGTCCCTTAACCCGGAGCTACAGAGAGCTCTTGGCTTACGCGTTTGGAGTGAATATACAAGTTCATATTAGGGTGCCTAGCGGAAAGTTTTTACTGCGGGACAGTCATAACTCTGAATCGTCCAATATTGTATATTTGCTACTTGAGAACGAATCTTTTGTGAAACTAAGATTAAACGAAAATCTGATGAATTTGGAAAATGATTATCGGATTCTAGCGCGAAGGTATTCTCTGATAACTGACCGCTTGATGTCATTCAAGGACAAACAATCGTTTGATGAGTATGTATCAAATGGTCTATATTTGTACTGTGACTTTGTCTCCATGAATGATGTGCATTATTTATGCAACACCGAACTTTTGAACGAGTTAGTCCAGCACTTTTCATTTGGGGAAAGACATGTCATAGAGGCTATGTTCACTCGAAGTGATGTTTCAAGCTTTGTTTATAGTAAGCTATTACGTAACCTCTGTTTGAGATTTGCTACCGAGGGGAAACATATTTCTACAGATGAAGTTCAATTTCTGGTAAACCGTTATCTGGTTGCCAGTAGCGTAGGAAGGCATGAAGAAGAGATTGTTAGCTGGATTGTTTTGGCATCTCCTCAGGCCAGCTGGGTCAGTGAGATCCTTCTTCTAGACTTGGAGCGATACTATAAAGAAAGGCTTGCGAGGAAATCTGAATGGAGGATTCTTCTGAAGAAAGTAGAAAACAAAGCAATTATGATATTGTTCAGTGCTAAACTTCAGTTAAGCCTGGCAGGAACCGTTGAGCCGATTGACAAAATGGAAAGAATATTAAAAATGATGAGTATGGCCAAACACCAAACGACTACGTTGCTAAAGCTGAATCTTTCCGAGTGGTATTATGTACTGGAGGAGCATTACTGGGTTGAAAAGCTGAAGCCTTTAACAAGTTGGAACGATAATGAAACATTGCAGGAAGCATCATATTATGCGGTGGCCCTGCTGAATAATTATAGCCTCGAAATAATGGAGAAATTCTTCAATACAATAAAAGGTAAAAATGTTTCGCAAAATGATATTATCGACGTGCTCTGCAGTGTCTACAATGGAAGATGGAACTTGACAGAAGAAAATATTGCAAATCTGGAAAAGATTAAACTGGAACAGTGGATCAAACATATGGATTCTAACATGTCAACACAGCAAGAACGAGATATTAATGTTGTGGTTCAGTTTATAAAAGACAATAAATGGGCCTCTTTTAGTATATTGTCCAAATTACAACCGATAACAAAGCAAGTTCAGTTCATCAAAGAAGAAATCGATAAAAGGAATCGAGTTTTTAGGAATTTAGTGCCGTATTT
Source organism: Culex quinquefasciatus (assembly GCF_015732765.1). Classification (NCBI taxonomy): domain Eukaryota; kingdom Metazoa; phylum Arthropoda; class Insecta; order Diptera; family Culicidae; genus Culex; species Culex quinquefasciatus. The sequence continues at coordinate 31,530,273 of NC_051862.1, read as the reverse complement.
ATACAACAGATTACGAGAAAGATTTCCTGGAGCTGAAAACTCGAACAGTACATGTTTCTCTGATAAACGTGTGGAGCAACAACTTTTAGATATTGACGATGCAATTTATGAAGAGTTCAAGTTCCGATTGAGAGACACGCAAAAGTTTGTGGTGCTGACCTTGTTGGAAAATAACAAAAACACCCTTGCCCAAGTGTCCACCGGCGAGGGCAAGTCGTTGATTGTGGTAGCTGTAGCCATCATCAAGGCATCGCAGGGCCAGAAGGTGGACATCATCACCAGCTCGTCGGTGCTGGCCAGGAGAGACGCCGAGCTGAGCAAATCCATCTACGCTAAATTTGGTATCAACGTGTCCCACAACTGCAGCGAAGACATCGAGAAGCGGAAGGAAGCCTACTCGGGGAATCAGGTTGTGTACGGAGATCTTTCCAGCTTTCAGCGGGACTATCTGCTACACAAGTTTTACCAGAACAACGTGATTGGCGATCGGAACTTTGAGAATGTCATCGTTGACGAAGTGGACAGTATGCTGCTGGACAGAGGTAATAACATGCTGTATTTGTCGCACGACTTGCCCGACATGGACAAACTGGAGTCGGTATATGTGTTCATCTGGGAATGGGTCAACAAAATTTCAAAAGTATATGACACTGCTGCCATTAGAGATTCAGTTTTGTGGCAACTATATGGAGTACTAAAGTGCACAGACATCGGCAAGATAGATGCGACGTTGAGCGAGGAAAAGCGAAACTTCATCTGGAACAAGCTGGTCGAGGCCAAGATAATTGACGGTGATGGCAAGTTGATGACAGAAAACATCAAGAATGACGTCCTCGGTGAGTTGCTGGGATCCGAATACTCTGTTTACCTTGATCGTTTGGAGTACCTACTGACGGAGTATATCAACAGAGAGAAGTTCATCCACGTGCCCAATTACTTGCGATCATTTGTGGATTTGCACCTGGAGTCGTGGATCGAAGCTGCCAAGATGGCTCTCGTAATGGAAGCTGGCCACGACTATGTGGTCGATGTTGATCGAAGCGGAAGCAGTGCCGATAGAACGCCCAACATTACGATCCTGGACAGAGACACGGGCACAGATTTGGTGAATAGTCAGTGGGAAGCGGCGCTGCACCAGTTTGTACAGCTGAAGCACGGTTGCAAGACGTACCTGCAGAGCTTGAAGGCAGTGTTCATCTCGAATGTAACGTTCTTCAAGCTGTACGACAAGTTGTACGGTTTATCTGGCACATTGGGATCACAGAGGGAACGGGATTTGCTGGAGGAGATTTATGCGGTAGACTTTGTGAACGTTCCAACGGCAAAGTGCAAACTGTTTTACGAATATGTTCCCATCGTTTGCAAAAGCGCTGCTGATTGGACCGATACTATCATTGAGTCGGCTAAAAGGCTGACTGAGACTGATGGTAGGTCCGTTTTGATAATATGTGAAACGTTGAATGAAGTTGCCGAGCTGTACAAAGAGTTCGGTGGAAAAAATGCAACCAACGTTCGAACCTACACTCGAGAATACGAAGAGTTTGACACCGGAGAGTTATCTCCAGGTCAGATCATCATTGCCACAAATCTGGCAGGTCGAGGAACGGACATCAAATTAACTCAAAAGCTGAAAGGTGCGGGTGGGGTACACGTTTGCTTGACCTATCTGCCGAGCAACATCCGCGTTGAGCAGCAAGCTTTCGGACGGGCTGCCAGATGTGGTGACCGTGGATCTGGCCAGCTGATTGTACTGGACCAGAAGGAGATTTTGAATATTATGCTGCTCAAACGACTACGTGACACACGTGAGCTTGCTCGAATATCGCTGATCAAGAAACATTACGAAACCCGAGTGGTACTAGAAGAAAACTGTTTTAGGCAGTTCACTCACCAGTTCGATGAGCTGAGAAACTTGCTTACAGCTAGTAAAATCACTAATGGGAAAGAAGAGTTGAGCGATATTTTGCTGGGCAGCTGCTTGGATAGATGGGTGTTTTGGTTGGATAATAACGGGAAGAACTTGGTTTCCAACGCAAAACATCATTCACGAAAGACGCTCGATATTTCATTGGCGAACTTTTTGAGTCACTTGAAGTCGTTGAAAGTCACAAACTTTGAGTCCCTGCTGGATTGGGTTGACATCAGCACTCCTCGGATGATAAAACTTGGTCGGTACTTTATCGAGAATAAGCAAGCAGCGTTAGCACACACTCTTTTTGAAAAAGTTATTGCCGCAGAACCCCAATTTTGTGAAGCTGCTCTCTACTACAAAGCATACGCATTATCTACGAAAATCACCTGGAATGTAGTCAATTCGCCAGAAGTAAAAACATTCTCGCATACCCTGCGTTCTGCGGCAGATATGTTCGAGGAACGCGTTCAAAATCTGATGATCAATGTTTCTCGGGTCGACAAGATAAAAACAAACTTTAAGCACAACATACTGCCAATAACAGCCTATAAAGAGCAAAAACAGATCATCTGTAAGTTCTACGGGGCACTGACGCAATCCGTTAACGACATTCTAGGACACCCGATAACTGCAACTTCCTTCGAGTTTGGAGACACCATTGACAAATCGAGGTCGATTGAAATATTTAACGCATTGCAGGCGAAGAAAATTGTGCAAAATCCCATTATTAAAGATAACATCAGTGAGAAAGAGTTACGTGACATAAGTTACAACTATGGAACCTCTGCTGCAAAGCTACTTAACTTTTTAGAAAAGTGCCGCACAACTCAGGGAAGATCTGTACAACTAGAGAAATTTGTACGGTTGTTGAAGCAGCAAGTAATATTACCAAGTCGAGAAGGATTCTGGCGGCATCTGGTGGAACAGGAGATTTTGAGTAAAAAGAAGGAGGAAAAGTATATCCTTGTGGACAAAACAAAGTTGTCAGTTAAAGATATAGAATACTTCGATTCCATGTTGTCGCTACCGGGACTTAAAACGAAAGTGACGATCAAAGAAGGAGAGTTGTTACTTTATCCAGATCAACTGCTTGATGGAGATGCTTATAATAAAGATTCCTTTAAAAAAGCTATTGACCCCGCGAAATATGCGGCTTTCAAGGAACTGGGAGCAATTTCATTTCAAAGAAAGACAAAATTTAATCTTGACCAGCTGAAAACTAAGCAAGTAAATTTTAACCATTATGATTCAATTTCATTGGAAGACTTCGCAATGGTTAATATAAGTCAGAACGATGCCAACGGAATCTTGGATTTACTTGTGAGGGGCAAAGTGCTGCAAAAGCAAGATGGCAACAAAGAGTTGTACAAATTGCATACTGATGGCAGTAGAATAAATGGCATTCAACTAGGCGAATACAAGATCTACGAGGTTGCCGTGAGAGGTTTGCTTAATTTGTGCTTTTGCTATAGAATAGCATATCAAAGCATTACGCGTTGTGCGAATAATGGGAGAGCTCAAGATTTCCCGTTGATATCAAAACCGCATCGAAGAATTCTGGCGGATTTGCTTCATGCACGGATCCTTGAGCCAGCCGTTTCCAGATTCGCAGACATTGAAGATCTACGTAAGGCTTTGTCTGGAATGAGGCTGGAGGAAGATAGCTTAGTTAAAGTTGCTCAACGGTTGAAAAGCTTGAAAGGTTCAATGGACAGTCTTCGAATGGTTCCATTTTCTGAGTATGACCGGTATACAAACGTCGAAGAGTGGAACCTATTTTCTCTCAATGGCAACGAATTGCTGTTGAAGTTGAGAGGCGCGAGTTTCATGAAAATAGTTGGAACATTTTTATGGGGAGCCCTACTAATCAGAGCTGCGCTGGTACAAAACATTAAAATGCGTAGAACAGAGCTGTCTCGACAGGATTTGAGCAAATATTCAACTGGTTGGCAGTACATTTGCAGCGCAATACGAATGGCCTTCGATGTTTACGGTACGGATTACTACAAACTTCAATATAACAAGTTTATCAAACGAGTAGCCCTCATTGAAGCGACAAATTTTGGGTTTTTCGGAGATAGGTTGAATAAATTTGCTTTTGAAGTGACTCAACCTGCCACCTCCAAACCCGACATAAAATATGTAAGAAAGTTGGCTGTTCCGCTGATCCGTGGATTTGATCTTGTCTCGAGAACTGCAAACGTACAGCTTTTAATTGACGATCGCCTTAAGCTTATGTGCACAGAACGAAGTGATTGTTTGCTTTCATCAATCGATAAGAATGCAGCCTTTTCCGCATTTGAAGAATGCTTGAAGAAATTGTTCCGTTTTATGGATGTTGATGAAGCTAGAAAAAAGCTAATTAAGCTGACTGAAATGCATTTGCAGAGACAACAATATTTTAAAAATATAGAAGCCATTCTAGTTAAGGTTGCGGATAATGTTCTGCAGGCACTTTCAAGAGCCACTAAAAGACCAAACGTACACATCACGGTTTCCACAATTTTGTCCGTTGACATCAACGATGCGTGGGTAACCGCACTTAAAGACAACGAACGCAACCTTGCGATGATTGTTACCAATATTGTACAAGAATTGACAGGTAAGCTTAATTTACTGATTGCTGAAAACTCGGTTGAAGATCAAACAGCAATCACCGTTTGTGAAGGCTTTGTCGAGGAGGCCATCGTGAATCTTAAGGCACAGCTACATGAAAAGCTAGATGTTCTTCTGCAACAGACCATCCACAGGCCGGTTCAAGAAAGAGGTCGCTTCCTGTTGCTAAATTACGCCGAAGGACAAATTGAACTTCAAACAGACTCGAACGATGGTCCCAATCCGGGAGAAGATATTGCCAAAAAAATCCGCATTGGTCAGCTCAAGAAAGAGTCCGACAAAAGGCGCCAAGCGCTGGCAATGACTCCGGTCGAGAATCTTCTCGATCAGCAGTTCAACGAGGCATTGGCCAAATGGGAACGAACTGCTACCGAGCTGGAGCGACTGACAGTCAGCATTCGCAAAGGAGAACCAGTTGACGGTCAGTATCTGGACATTTGTTTGGACGCCGTTCGGTTCGTACTCCTGCGACGAGCAGTGGTCGTTTCCAATATCTGCGTAAATCTAATGACAGACGGTAAAACTCGGAACAAAATTTCATCACCAAGGAATTCTAACGGAATCGCAATGGACCTGCATCTGATGGACAACAAATTCCTAGTCGGAAAAACGCAAAAACCGTCAGGAAAGTTAATTCGCAACAGTAACTGCCTGTACGACTGCCTTCTTACAAGCATCTTCGAGCTGCGATCGATTTCCTCGAAACAATTCGCGCTAGAGATCAGCCAACATTTGGTAAAAGTTATGGAAAATCAATCAAACCCAGAGCCCACTTTGAGACAATTCTTGGATTTTAACAAACCGTCAACCTTTAAGGAGCTGTGTTTCGCACAATTTTTGAGTGCTTGTCTCGAAAGTCCTGCCAGGGGAGTCGTTGCATTCGGTGACCTGATGGAGCGAGCTAAAATCGGCCCACTAGACTGGCACGGAACTGGATGCGTTCACGTCCAAGCGGTTACGATCCACAATTCGAAACGTTTTGTAGAAGCTGGATTCACGAAGAACGCCACAACTGACACAGTATTTGGGAGGGTTATGTCCGATTTGAGGGAGGCGTTTTTCAAAGTTTTTCAATGAAAATGGAGAAAAATTAATGATTTTTTTAATGGGATCAACTAAAACAATATAACCATGCATTATGATAAAGCCTACATTTATTAGATCTAAAAATATCATGTCTTCATAATCTTATTTTTTTAACCCTAGGTTTATTTTATCGAACAATAAAAATTTTAATTCTGGTAAAGAAAAACAACGAAAATATAATGTTAACGAATAAATTGAATAAAACGTGTTTTTTACTACAACCGTCCAAACTGGTGTTTTGCGCAGTGATCCCATGCACCGCGTGTCAAACGCGTTCTCTGTTTTCTGTACTCGATCAAACACCAGCACCGTGTATGCACGCGTACAAGCAAACCTATACTCAACCGTGAACCGTCCAAATCTGGGCTACCTCATGGAATCGATGATTAACCCATAACTACACACAAAAAAATATTTCCTAATGTTACATCATTTATGATGTAACACTTTTGCACGTCATTAAACATTTAAATTTAAATTCAATTTGATGTAAATTTGCAACAAATTATACGTAAAAACATGATTTTACGTGTGATTCAACCGTTTACATCGAATCTCAAGTTTACATCAACTGAGTTTACATGTGATTCATTTTTTCCGTGTCGAGTAAATTCACATATTTTTTTCTGTGTAGGCTAAATTCCAAATTTAAGAGCGAGTTTTTCACCAATGTGTAACAGGTCGTATCGGTATTCATACCTACAACTTTGCCGAAGACACCAAATCGATCAAAAAATTCCTTCAAAAGATACAGATTTTTGAATTTTCATACATCATTTTTGTATGGACAGCTGCCAAATTTGTATGGAAAATTATATGGACAAACTAATGATGCAAAATGGCTTCTTTGGGCATACCGAAGGCACCAAAAAAGTTTCAGTCGGATTAAAAAATACAAAAAAAATCGAATGACCGAAATCCTAGAGAACTGCTCTATTGATTTCAATTCGATTCAATTCAGTTTATTTCTTTAGTTTATCGACTAACAGTAGTTTTGTTAATGCAGTAAAGAGTTTGGGGGGGGGATCATTTCAGCTGTGTTTAAGGCATTTATCTCAATGGATGCAAATAAAGTTTGTTGTAAAAGGAAACAGAAAACAGGAAAACAACTCACAACAAAACCTGTTACTAGCTCTGTTGTTTTTTTTTTTGCAATTGTGTTGTTTTTTTGTAATTTTTCCTTCTTCTATTCAAAATTTAACTTATGGAAAAATTGTACAAAAAAACTTAAATCCAAATTGAACTGATTTTTTTAAAAAGGTAGGAAAAATAGGGCACCATACATAAACCACGTAGACACCTTAGGGGGGCAGGGGTCAACGATTGTCCACGTTCCATACAAAAAAGATTTGTTTTTTTTTTTATGGAAATTATCCACGAGGGGGGAGGGGGGGTCTGAGATTTCAAAAAAGTGTCCACGTAGTTTATGGATGGTCCCTAGATAAAAAATAATGCAATCGTCCATCATTTAAAGACTGGCAAAATGTGAATATTTAAAGAGATTTTACTTTCTATAAGTTGAATTTAAAATAAAAGAAGGGGAAATTTCATTAAAAATAACTAAATTGTCAAATATTTCTAGAATGGAAAAATGTACATCCCTGATTTAGGTTGCAAAAATAAACTACATAAAATAATTGCAAAACATTAACATGACAAAGTGTACATCTTTTGAAAGATTTTGTCTTCTCTAAGTTTTTTCAATAAAAGAAGAGAAAATTGTTTCAAAAAGCTAATTTAATAGGTGTTAAAGAGGAGCAAAGTCTACTTTTTCAAGTTGGATTTAATAAAAAGAAGGGCAAAACTTACATCATTTCGTTAGGTTGAATTTTAATTGAAAAAATGGAAAAATTGCATACAAAAAAAAAATTGCTGCAAAATATTTGAAAAGTTGAAAATTTAAAGAGGTAAGAATCGTTCATGTATGATCGGCCCAGCAAAAAAAATATCTATGAGTTTTGATAGGTTTGTTGAAAGAAAAACGAAATTTCCTACGTTTAAAGTATTTTAAGTCCTTCAAGTTTTTCTTTCAATAAATTTACGTAAAAGGGAAAAGATTTTTTTTTTTAGGGAGCGGCCGTGGCTGACTGGTTACGGTGTTCGCTTTGTAAGCGAATGGTTCTGGGTTCGATTCCCATCTGCTCCCAACGAGAAAGTTAAGAACACATAAATTTGAAATGATGAATATGAACGAAAAATCAAAGTCGCTCGAGGCGGGGTTCGATCCCCCGTCCTTTGGATTGGTAAGCAAAAATGCTAACCACTAGGCCATGACGACTTGGTGAGCGTGGACTGGAATTAGGAATACTGTTACAGAGAGCGAGTTGTGGCGCTATAACCACGGCAAATAGTGTCCAGGGCATTCGTGGAAATACAATGTCCCATCCCAGAGGGTCCCGGAGTACCAAACCTTCTTAGCATGGTGCTCCCAACGAATACAACCAAAACATCTCGGAGCGTATGGTGGTGTGTCCCCACGCTTCTTCCTCCCCTGTCGATTCAGAATTGTGTTGTTGTTCGAACACTGTGTGCTCAAACTCAACCCAATTACGAGTCATCTCTGCGATATGGCTTTACGCAGTAGGCCTGGCCGCTTTAACGCTTGTGATGTTTCAATGCATTTCGATGCAATGGCGCACTACAAATGTTAATAAATGACAAGAAGAGTGCTAGGCGTCATCTAACCTAAGGCACTCTCCAGGATCCCTTCGAAAGATTGGCTGCGCTAGGGTCTGATTAGATTAGATTAGATTAGAATGTGTAACAGGTCGTATCGAGGTGCTCCGATTTGGATGAAACTTTCAGCGTTTGTTTGTCTATACATGGGATGAACTCTTGCCAAATATGAGCCCTCTACGACAAAGGGAAGTGGGGTAAAACGGGTTTTGAAGTTTGAGGTCGAAAAAACATAAAAAATCTTAAAATTGCTCCCATTTGCGTAAAACTCCATCAATTCCAACTCTCTTATATGCATTCGAAAGGTCTTTTGAAGCACTTCAAAATGTGCTATAGACATCCAGGATTGGTTTGTCTTTTTCTCATAGCTTTGCAAATTACTGTTAAAAATTGTTTTTTTTTAAAACCTTAATATCTTTTTGCAACAGCCTCCAACACCCAAACTCTCATAGGTCAAAAGATAGGTAATTACATGGACTATAAGCCTACGGAAATAACTTTTTGGCCAATCGCAGTTTTTCTCATAGTTTTTAAATTTTTCTAGATCAAACATTTTAAAACGTTAGTTTTTGCCCTGTAGGCCGCCATAGCGGCAATTTTTGGTCTCAATTTAGTCATATTCGGAATCCTCGGATAATTTCACGTAAGTTAGAAGTATTGGAGTTGTAATTTTGATTGGAAAAAATGCCATTTAGAATAAATTAAAATATTTTTTAACATTTTGTCGGATTAGGGGTAAAACAGATATTCGCCTACTTGATACAGCATTTGACGTATTGATCACAGGGTAAATAAGATCTATTTTTTTTTTAAATGTTTTATTCAATTATTTTTTAAATCAAATTTGCAACTCCAATACTTCTAACTTACGTGAAATTGTCCGAGGATTCCGAATATGACAAAATTGATACCAAAAGTGCCGTCTTCTTGGCCTACAGGGCAAAAACCAACGTCGTAAAATGTTTGTTCTAGAAAAAATTTAAAACTATGAGAAAAACTGCGATTGGCCAAAAAGTTAATGCCATAGGCTTATAGTCCATGAAATTAACTATCTTTTGACCTATAGGAGTATGGGTGTTGGAGGCTGTTGCGAAAAGATATTAGGGTTTTTAAAAAAATCAATTTTTAACAGTAATTTGCAAAAGCTATGAGAAAAAGTCAAACAAATCCTCGATGTCTATGGCACATTTTGAAGTGCTTCAAAAGACCTTTCGAATGCAACTAAGAGAATTAGAATTGATCAAGTTTTACGCAAATGGGAGCAATTTCAAGATTTTTTATGTTTTTTCGACCTCAAACTTCAAAGCCCGTTTTACCCCACTTCCCTTTGTCGTAGAGGGCTCATATTTGGCATGAGTTCGTCTCATGTATAAACAAACAAACGCTGAAAGTTTCATCCAAATCGGAGCACCTCGATACGACCTCTAGAACAAACCGAGCAATATTTACAAATACTGCCTCTTAAGCTCATTCTGACCACGGCAACCCCTCTAACTAAGTCCTTGAAGTTTGAATGGGAAAAATTCGTAAAATATATGGAGAAAAGCAACTGGTTCAGTATTTTACCTCCGGAAGGTGCAATAACTTTTCAATTCGTACCAATTCTCGGAACTAAGATCGTCAATCAATTTGGAATAACTTTCCTGAAGACACCATAGTTTAAGGATTTATTTTTTAAAAACTTATTTGATAATAATAAACAAGTTCCATAATCCACCTTAAGAGGCAGTTTTTGTAGATTTTGCTCGGTTTGTTCTAGAGGTCCAAAAATTTCCGTCTTGTTGGCCTACAGGACAAAAGTTAACGGTGTAAAAAGTTTGTTATACAGAAAAAGATTTTAAGGTTTTAACAAAATCCATGTTTAACAGTAATTTGCAAAAGTTATGAGAAAAAGTCAAACCAATTTTGGCACGTTTTGTGCTGTTTTGAAATTTTGAGATGTTTCATGATTTTTGGACCTCAAACTTCAATGCCCGTTTTACCCCACTTCCCATTGTTGTAGAGGGCTCATATTTGGCATGAGTTCATTGCATGCAAACGCTGAAATTTTCATCCAAATCGGAGCACCTCGACACGACCAGTTTCACATTGGCGAAAAACTTGCTCTTAAGGTGTCTGAGCAATTTTCTGAGATTTCGGTCATTCGATTTTTATTTTATTTTTAAATCCAGCTAAAACTGTCAAATTTCTAGACAGCTGTCCATACAAAAATGATATATGAAGAATTAAAAAAACTGTATCTTTTGAAGGAATTTTTTGATCGATTTGGTCTCTTCGGCAAAGTTGTAGGTATGGATAAGGACTACACTTAAAATAAATGATACACGATTTTGGTGATTTTTAATTTGTAATTTGTTGTTTTGTTGGGTACGATAACTTGTTAGTTAAACTATGTATCAAGTCAAGGAGGGAATTTTACTGTTTGTCACCAAAACTTGATTTGCAAAGAAAAAACACTATTTTTTTTATTTTCTGATATGTTTTAGGGGACATCAAATGCCATTTTTTCAGAAATTTCCAGAATGAGCAAAACATCTTTGACCGAGTTATGAATTTTTGAATCAATACTGATTTTTCCAAAAATTGAAATATTGGTCGCAAACATTTTTCAACTTCATTTTTAGATGTAAAATCAAATTTACAATCAAAAATTATTCCAGTTAAATTTTGCCGTTTTACCTTCCTCACTGCGGTAAGGCTATAATCCTGCTGTAAAAATGAACTATTTATTAAAAGCTCAAAGACCCACCTTCATGTATACATAACGACTCAGAATCGAAAACTGAACAAATGTCTGTGTGTGTATGTGTCTGTATGTATGTATGTGACCAAAATTCTCACTGAGTTTTCTCAGCACTGGCTGAACCGATTTTGATCAAACCGGTTGCATTCGACTTGGTTCATGGTCCCATACATCGCTATTGAATTGTTTGAAGTTTCGATAACTAGTTCAAAAGTTATGTATAAAAATGTGTTTTCACATATATCCGGAACTCATTTATATGCTTGTAAACGATGTCCGGATCCATCATCCGACATCGTTCGTTAGGTAATCGAGAGACCTTTCCAACGAGTCCACAACATTGAAGATTTGGCAACCCTGTCTCGAGTTATGGCCACTTAAGTTAGGGGAGAGTGGGGTGACTTGATCCCCTTTTTTTGTATCGCACATAACTCTGTCAATTTCTCACAAAACTATGAACTTTTTGCATGAATTGAAAGCTTAAACATTCAACTATGTTTGGCTGATAAGGGTATTTCATCAGATATACTCTTCGAATCATGCCAAGCGTTTTGAAAAAATATTTTAAACCGGCATTTTCAAAATGTTGGGGGTAATTTGATCCCCCTTTCGACATTTTGAAGAAATCTTAAGCTAAATGTTTTTTATTCATCCAAACTTAAGTTACAGCAATTTCACATTAAACCTGTACGTTTGTGTTCAAAATATAGGGGAACTATACCCTTTCTCAGCCTATTTCTATTATCGGCCTATCAGCACTTTGATCATGAATTACAGCTTTCATAAAGTGTTTTTGGTTGTTCCAAAGTAATAAATATCTCAAATTAAAGTGAGCAACCAACTCTCCAATGTTGATACATCTGAAAATGTTGATTTAATAGCGGAAAACGGCAAAAGTGATGAGAATTGGTCGAACGGCTTAGAGTGATTAAAATGGGTATATTTCCCCTAACAAGTTTAGCATGCAAAATATTTAAAAACTTAAAATTTTCTTTTTTAGACCTGAATTGAGCATGTTTACAAAAGCTGGTAATTTTTGTTTACAAAACTTTTGAAAAATGGTTCAAACTGCAGTAAGTTATGTACAACTATACTAAAGGAAACTATGTACGAAAATCCAGCCCAATTTTTTAATCTTGAGGCTGATTCCAGTGACTGTAAAAATGCAGGGATCAAGTCTCCCTAAACGCACTTTTTTAAACAATTGATTGTAAAAATAGTATAACGATAAATTTAACGTCAAATGCGTAAGGGTTTTGAAGTTGATATGTTTATCAAACAATTCATGTATAAAAAATATTTTTTGAATAATTTCTGAGTGTAATCTATGCTTATCAAAACAAAGAAAAAAGATCTCTTGGAAGTTTTTTGCAGCACTTTTTAGAAAAATGTGTGTAACTCAATCTAAACATTTTTTAATTTTTTTCTTTTTTTTCTAAAATGAGTTTTAGTCAATTTCGCACAACTTTCTAGAACAATGCTAATTGTTTTACCCACATGCTGACGAGATACAGGCTTGGGATCAAGTGTCCCCGGGGATCAAGTCTCCCCACTCTCCCCTATAGCTGTGTACTTATTTTTCTGGATCTAAAAAAATAGCTGGCAAACCACTTATATTAAAAATGAGGAAGGCATCAACCACATAGGTGGATTAAGTTAGTTTTTAAGTTAAATACATTTTTAGGTAATTTTTTTGAAAATAGTCGCGGTTATTCATTTTTTTAAATGTGGCCCATGTTTGCCCACATTAAAAAAATATATATTTGAAAACTGAGAAAATTCTCTACATTTTGCTTATTTGAACTTTGTCGATACGACCCTTAGTTGCTGAGATATTGCCATGCAAAGATTAAAAAACAGGAAAATTTATGTTTTCTAAGTCTCACCCAAACAACCCACCATTTTTTAATGTCGATATCTCAGCAACTAATGGTCTGATTTTCAATGTAAAATATGAATCATTTTGTAGGGATTATGGGTTGCAGGATTGAATATGTAATAAATTACTAAAGGAGTACTTATTATAAGATTGATATAATTTATAAATAAGACACATTTGTGAAATTTTCCGATCCGATTTAATTTTTTTTAAATCAAGACTAACATTTCAAAAGGGCCAAACATTCAATATTACGATCGAATGCGACCAAAACGGTTAAAATCCGTTCAGTCAGTCTGTAGATAATCCAGTGTCAATTTTTCGATTAACATCCCTACACACATACATTTTCTCAGAACATGATTCTGAGTCGATAAGTATACGTGAAGGTGGGTCCAAAACGTCTAATAAGGCTTTCTAGGCCCAGTGAAAAAAATATAATTTTACTCAAAAATGACGAACTTCTCGTCACAGTGTCCTGATGCAAACAATGATCGAGCTCGAGCTGTCACAGCCCTGTGAAGTATGTTGGCTGAAATATCGGGCGGCCAGTCAAAAAAACCTGCTAGAAGTCGCCTGACATAAAATTTTTGCTAGAAAGAGATAGGAAACCTGATGCAAACAAACTGCCATCTGTAATGTAAACATACTTTGAATGTGTTGGTAAATTTCTGACTAGAAAGCCTTATTAAGAAGACAAGCAAAACAATGTAAATGGGCCAAAGTCGAAGTGTAAACAAACAGTCTGTCCTGCTTACGTCAGTGGATGTGTTTATATTAGAAACGAGCAGGACATACTCTTTTTTTACACTTCAGCTTTGGCCCATGTTCATTGTTTTGCTTGAAGTTTATTTTTCGAGTGATTTTATAGGCTTTTTGGAAGGCAAAAATTATTTAAATTTATGATAGCCAACACTTCAATGCAAAAAACCAGGAGTTACGTCATGACTTTCAAAATGTTTAGCTTTATAACCCAAGATGTGTACTTCCTGTCCGATATTCTGTAATCTTTTGAAATGCAACCCACACAAGATAACGTCAAATTTGTTTGCTAGCCTTCGACACATTTCCACCCGACAATTAGAGGCAGGATGGAGCTGCAGCCAGCATGCAACCCAATGCAAAGCCTCCTTTGTGATGCAAAACTTTTGCTTCCCCCGCTTCAGAGTTTGAATTTCGTAAGAAACTTGCCTGATGATTTGGGCAAGTTTCCACGTGGGCAACCCTTATTTTCCACAAAACTTCCTGCCGAGCGTAACGACGAGAAGGGCAAATAAAATTTGATGCGGAAATTGAATCGTTTCAGGGGGTGGGACAAATAGTTTGCCAGCCCGGATAAAAAGATCTACCGTAAAACGGGGTGACTTTGATAGCCGGGGTGACTTTGATAGGTTTGAGATTTTTCCGCAAAATGAAGAGTACAATTAAAATACGTAAGGAATGGTTTAGAAAAATACAGACCGTGGTAGAGAAGTGTTCAATGTACCTCAAGAAGAACTTTTCATAAAATTTTGAAAAGTTTAAATAGTTAGTTAACTATAACACAGAAAATGTTGATGAAAGGCTTTATTTAAAACTTCTCAAAGTGTCATGATTTCATCAATGAACATCATTTTGAATCGGAAAACGGAATGCATTTTCGGATTCTTTGGACAATTTCCCACTAGGAGATGGTAAAAAAAGTTTGTAAATAATAAATTATATGTGTTTTTAAAACACATTTCAATAAAATCTCCAAATTTAAAGGCAATTTCAGTTGAACAAATTTCATGTAAAATGTGAAAACTTGTGATTCGTGCTTTGAATTCAGTATAAAATGCTATATAAATTGATAATTTTGTAAACAAAACTAATTTTCACGAATTTAAGGAAAAATTCCAACATTTTAACAATTTTACCTGAAATTTATATGTATTTTGTTAAAAAGAACATAAACTTAGTTAACTAAATATAAACATTGATTTTCTTTCTTTAAAACTGTATCAGCAACCTTAGTGATGGTACATTTGACGTAAAAATAAAGTTTGAACACCTCAAATCTGATTTTAACAAGAAAAACTACGACTATCAAAGTCACCCCGGAATTTAAACTAAGAATTTTTAACGTAACTATTTTTCCAATTACTATTGAAAAAACTTTTTTTCAAAAATAGTGCATGGACTTTATGTGGCATACCCCAGTACATGTTTTAAAAATAATAATCTTGAGAAAAATCTTTACAGTTGGAAAATATTCCAAAAACAAATTGAAATCCTATCAAAGTCACCCCAGTTTACGGTACCTGACAAAGCAAAGAAACTTGCTTCCTTCTTCCTAACGTTGGAGAAAGTTTGGGTTTGTTCACACAAATATGGGCACGCCTCGAAAGTGTTACTGAAACGACGAACTCAAGCAACTGCAGTTCAGGGGATGGTAATTGGGCGAACAATTGGACACGTGTGCGAAATGGAGAAACTTTTGTTTGTTTTTTGGTTGTTTGACCGTTGTTTAGTGCAGGCACGTGGGATTGTTCAGTTTCTTGTTAGGACTTTTCTTTGGATTCAAGAATTAGAAACCACTTTTTAAAATGCTCAAAAAATATTTATTGCTTCTTCAGGTGGAAAGTTTTAGCCAAAGTTCCGCCATGCGCACCTTTGCCAGAAGAAACTTTCGCAAATTTACCAGCATTTCAGCCTTTAAAAATAAGCTTCATACGCTTCCGGACAAACGCGCGCGCAGCGAAACTTCGGCGAAAATCTTCAAAATATTAGTCAACACTGATAACGGTCGGATTTGGACTCATTCTAAGCACTCGACTGCCGGGGACGACCTTCCCGATGATCCACGCGTCATGCTCGGACACTGTCCGGTAGTCTGCGCAGAACTTTTCCGCATTCTCCGCCGGCAAACTGACCAGCAGCCCTCCGGAAGTCTCGACCGCCTTGCCGGCCATCAACTTCGGCGTTCGACCGAGGATTTCCGCGATTTTGACCACGTTTCGTATGATGGGCAGCGTGTCGAGCTCGAAGTCAACGTCGGCCTTCTGGAACTTGAGCAGATTCTCGGCGTGCCCGAACAGACCGAACCCGGTCACGTCGGTGGCTGCGTGGGCGCCGAATTTGTGCATCAACTCCGCGCCGGACCGATTCAGCCGGGACATGGACTCGACGGCGATGGCGTACGATCGCTCGACTTCCGCCGGAGTCAAATGGGACGCGAGTTTGGTCCAGTTTTCCGCCTCCTCGGTCATCCAGATGAAGGCATTCGTGGCCAGCTGGGTCCCCAGCGGTTTCGTAAGAACCAGGGCGTCTCCCGGCTGGGCGTGGTACGGCATGATGAGCTCGGATTTGTGACAAACGGCCGTCGCAATGCCCCCAATTATGCACCACGGATTCAACGCGATGCTGCCGATCTTGGCAGGACACTTAGCCTCGGCCGCCGCTTCCTGAAACCCTCGAATGATCATCGGGACCACAATGTCCCGCTCCGCCTCCGAAAACTCCGTCGGGGCCGAACACACCAGCTTGATCTCGTCGATTTCCAGCGCGCCCACGGCGTAAACATCGCTCACGACATTGGCCAACGCAATCCGGCCGAGCATGTGCGGATCGTCGATCAACGGGTAGAAAAAGTCCACCGTCTGAACCAGCTGCAAGTCGTTCTTCAACGGAATCACCGAAGAATCCAATCCAATGCCTAAAAACGACGATAACGAGCGCGGTCAATATTTGAACAACCTGTTTCAACCGTGTAATCTTACCAACTCCCTCGTTATCAGTGCTGCTTTTGCCCTCCTTATCTACTAAAATTTGGAAAGGTTCTCCACCATCACCACCACCACCAGCCCCCCCTCCGCCGAGGTACTGGTCGGCGTAAACTCCTCGCAGAAGCCGGTCAAGGACATCCTGAGGAATCTTGGACCCTCACCCGCGCAGCGTCGAGAACCGGGTCAACCGGAAGGCACGGTCCAGGCCGTGCTGCTCCGGTTTGAACATTTTATGTCTTTCGACGCTTCTGTGAAAATTATTTAAATTATGAAAATTAAGGTTTCTTAAAAAGCACGCAATTTCTTACCTGAGCGAGTGCTGAATGACGAATGAGATTTTATTTTTGGTTTCGAGACTCGAACAACAACAACAACAAACAGGAGGAACTCACCCACCTGTTGCTGGGTGGGTGACGTTAGCCCGTATTGAGTTCCTTCGTTAGGGGGTGCGCTAGGGATGTCCTTACTCTTAAAAATGACTCGGAATAGAAAAACACGCAAAATTAATATTTCTATTACTAATGTTTGTTTAAGGTCCAATAAAACAAAATGTGTCATAAGCGAGGGGTGAGACACATGCCCTAATCAATTAAGATTATCGCCTAGTTGGTTAGAAATTTCAGTTAGTTGATTAGCATTTACGCTAATCAACTAGCGCATTCCCACCATTTTATTTGACTTGGTCTGTCGCACAAACGTCAAACAAATCAAAGCAAAACAAAAAATATTCGCGTGCGGCCGCATGGATAATGGAAATTAATCTGAAATTTATCAAATTTGTCTTGAAACCGGAGTCTTAAAGACCAAACTACCCATTGAATGGATGGAGAAGCTGCTGAGGGTAGAAATAAGTAGGTCGGCGTCGAGGGACAGATTTAGTTTTTTGGTCGAATGGAGTGAAAAAAAAAGAAGTTGTCTTTATAGCTGTCGGCCATCGGTCGGCCAACTAGTTATTGCTAGTACCAACCAGCAACCTCTGGATTATGAGTCCCCTGCGCCCACAGTGGCGGGACCGAAATGAAGTAAACCAGAGTGAAAATAAACTTGACAATAATCATACAAATACAAGTACAAATATCTATTTTCTGACTGAAAATTCTATAATTGAAATTACAAAATTAAACAATACAAATAACCCAAAAATATTTTTTTTGAAAATTCTGAAATTTCAAATAACTAAGAAAAATAATAAAGGAAATTTCAACAACTTTTAATATCTGAAATTCAAAATATAAAATATGCAGAATTTAATAATAATGTTAATGTTAAAGTATTTATAAATTCAATAGCTCATAAATTTTAAAATTCAAAAACTTGAAAATTTCAAAAATTACAGGTGAATTTTTTTTAAATATTTGAAATTCGAAAATAAAGATTTACGAATTCTTTAAATTCTAACAATCAAAAACTTTTTTTCTCCAAAATTCGAACAATTTAAAATTTATGAATAAAAAATAAGAAATTTACAAATTTAAAATATGAAAAAATATAATTAAAAAAATTAAGCATCCAAAATTTAGAAATTTAAGAATTTAAGAATTTAAGAATTTAAGAATTTAATAATTTAAGAATTTAAGAATTTAAGAATTTAAGAATTTAAGAATTTAAGAATTTAAGAATTTAAGAATTTAAGAATTTAAGAATTTAAGAATTTAAGAATTTAAGAATTTAAGAATTTAATTTAAGAATTTAAGAATTTAAGAATTTAAGAATTTAAGAATTTAAGAATTTAAGAATTTAAGATTTAAGAATTTAAGAATTTAAGAATTTAAGATTTAAGAATTTAAGATTTAAGAATTTAAGAATTTAAGATTTAAGATTTAAGAATTTAAGAATTTAAGAATGTAAGAATTTAAGAATTTAAGAATTTAAGAATTTAATTTAAGAATTTAAGAATTTAAGATTTAAGAATTTAAGAATTTAAGAATTTAAGAATTTAAGAATTAAGAATTTAAGAATTTAAGAATTTAAGAATTTAAGAATTTAAGAATTTAAGAATTTAAGAATAAGAATTTAAGAATTTAAGAATTTAAGAATTTAAGAATTTAAGAATTTAAGAATTTAAGAATTTAAGAATTTAAGAATTTAAGATTTAAGAATTTAAGAATTTAAGAATTTAAGAATTTAAGAATTTAAGAATTTAAGAATTTAAGAATTTAAGAATTTAAGAATTTAAGAATTTAAGATTTAAGAATTTAAGATTTAAGAATTTAAGAATTTAAGAATTTAAGATTTAAGAATTTAAGATTTAAGAATTTAAGAATTTAAGAATTTAAGATTTAAGAATTTAAGATTTAAGAATTTATGAATTTAAGAATTTAAGAATTTAAGAATTTAAGAATTTAAGAATTTAAGAATTTAAGAATTTAAGAATTTAAGAATTTAAGAATTTAAGAATTAAGAATTTAAGAATTTAAGAATTTAAGAATTTAAGAATTTAAGAATTTAAGAATTTAAGAATTTAAGAATTTAAGAATTTAAGAATTTAAGAATTTAAGAATTTAAGAATTTAAGAATTTAAGAATTTAAGAATTTAAGAATTTAAGAATTTAAGAATTTAAGAATTTAAGAATTCAAGAATTTAAGAATTTAAGAAAAACTTTAAAACATTTATACCAGCCTTATTTTATAATTTCCTATAATTTCCAAATATCCTAATTTCCTATAATTTCCAAATATCCTAATTTCCAAATTTCCAAATTTCCAAATTTCCAAATTTCCAAATTTCTCAATTCCTTAATTTCCTGATTTACTAAATTCCTTATTTCCAAATAACCAAATTTCCTTATTACCAAATTTCCTAATTTTCTAATTTCCTAAATTTCTCAATTTCCTAACATCCAAATTTCCTAACATCCAAGTTTCCTAAAGTTTGAAATTTTAAATTATTGATTTCTCAATTTTGTTTATAATTAATAATTTTTGTTGAATGTTTTTGAATAAACAATCTATTTAATTTTAACTTTTGAATATTTTTGAACCTAAAGCGCGCACACCGTCAAACGCGCTCACACCGAACTGTCAACTTTTCTTGGGGGGGTCACGAAAAGAATGCGCAACATTTCTTGACCGCGTTCCTTCCGATCTGCATACCGTACTTATGGGAGAACTGTCATTTAAACCACTCGAATCGGGAGTACCCGACTTCAAAACTATAAATATAAATTTGTTTCAATTGGGTCCTAAAATGAAGCTTAGATTGCTGATATTATTGTTCACAGCGATAAAGCTTATTTTTCTGAGTACAATGACCCTTTGTACGACCACAAAGAGTTTAAAATGGATTTTTAAATCAATTTTGAAAAATTAACCTCGCGGTCCTTCTTGACAGAAAAGCTCCTACTTGACAGCTCGTTCCAAGGGGACCATAGTTGATCCATCGTAAAAATGTTGTCTTGTCAATAACTTTTTTTGCATAAAAATGAAAAAAAGTGATCAGAAATGGGTTTTAATCGTGTTTTTTACCGTTGTACATAAAAACTTACATAGAATACAGAAAACTTGAATTCAAACAAAAACAAAATAGCGTGTCTTAATCACCCTATCCAAACTACGGCACTCACCGCCAGGTGTCTCCCTCCTACCTTCATCCAAAACTACTACAGTGCGCCGAATTGGCCCTTTCCCATTTTTCCGTTCTGACAGCTGTCACTCTGCCGTGTCACCACAAACATCGTCGTCGGTCGTCGCGAGTGAAAAAAAAAGTACTTTTCACTGAAAAATGTGTAAATTTTCTTGCTTTTCGTGATAAATTTCGCGTGAAAACTCGTTTTCAGGTGGTTTACGCTGCTTCCGGGAGTGTGCCGGTGCCGGAGAAGGTGGGTTTTCCGTGTTTTAGTGGGGCATTTTGGGTGAATCATTGCAAAACCTGAGTAGGCTCGGAAGTCCCAGCCCAAATTTGTTGATTTTGGTGGATTCAAGTGGGGAAAGTGAAAAAATGACTGAAAGTTGATTTGGCGTCGAATTTGTGTTGAAATTTCGATGGAATCGGTAAATAATTGACTATATTTGCTGGAAAATTGAGGAAAACACGTTCGGCAAAAGTGGTGACGTAAATTTTTCTTCGTTTTGTCAAATTTTCCCGTCCTTCACCGCGCCTCCACCAAACTCTTTCTCAGCCAGCTGGAACTCAGCGACCGGGAACGGGTTTTTCGTCTGCAAGAGAGAAGGCCTCCTTCGATGTAAATAGTGTTGGGTCTAGTCGCTTTAATTAGTCATGTTTTTATTTGCATTTTATTTTCAGATTAAATAACTCGACGATTTCGTGCTCGAACCAGGTTAATTGATAAGCAATGTCGTCATCGGCGATTTTTATCTTGGACGCCAAAGGGAAGGTTAGTTGGATGATTGTGGTTTTAGAATGTTTTGAGTTAAGTTGAACTTAATCTTCCAGGTCCTCATCTCGCGCAACTATCGCGGCCACATCGACATGGGCGTGATCGACAAGTTCATGCCGCTGTTGATGGAAAAGGAAGAAGAGGGCCTGATTACGCCGATTCTCCAAACGCCGGAGTGCACCTTCGCGTACGTCAAGACCAACAATCTGTACCTGGTGTCGGTCACGCGGAGCAACGCCAACATTGCGCTGGTTTTCGTGTTTCTCCACAAGGTCGTGCAGGTCTTCACGGAGTACTTCAAGGAGCTGGAGGAGGAGAGCATCCGGGACAACTTTGTGGTCATTTACGAGCTGCTCGATGAGTTGATCGACTTTGGCTACCCGCAGACGACGGACAGCAAGATCCTGCAGGAGTACATCACCCAGGAGGGCCACAAGCTGGAGATCCAACCGCGCATTCCGATGGCCGTGACGAACGCGGTCTCGTGGCGTTCCGAGGGAATCAAGTACCGCAAGAACGAGGTCTTTCTGGACGTTATCGAGAGCGTCAATTTGCTGGCCAACGCGAACGGAAACGTCCTGCGAAGCGAAATTGTCGGCGCCATCAAGATGCGCGTCTACTTGTCCGGAATGCCCGAACTCCGGCTCGGTCTCAACGACAAAGTCCTCTTCGAGAGCACCGGCCGCGGCAAGTCCAAATCGGTCGAGCTGGAGGACGTCAAGTTCCACCAGTGCGTGCGCCTCTCGCGCTTCGAAAACGACCGGACCATTTCGTTCATTCCACCGGACGGCGAGTTCGAGCTGATGTCGTACCGGCTCAACACCCACGTCAAGCCGCTCATCTGGATCGAGTCGGTGATCGAGCGGCACGCGCACAGCCGCGTCGAGTACATGATCAAGGCCAAGTCGCAGTTCAAGCGCCGCTCGACCGCCAACAACGTCGAGATTGTCATTCCGGTGCCGGCGGACGCCGACTCGCCCAAGTTCAAGACCACCATCGGCAGCGTCAAGTACGCGCCCGAGCAGAACGCCATCACCTGGACGATCAAGTCGTTCCCGGTAAGCTCTTGAAGTCTTTAAATAACACCTTTTAATAACACTTTTATTTTTTGCTCAACCAGGGCGGCAAGGAGTATCTGATGCGGGCCCACTTTGGGCTGCCCAGCGTCGAGTGCGAGGACTCGGAGGGCAAGCCGCCGATACAGGTCAAGTTCGAGATACCGTACTTTACCACGTCCGGCATTCAGGTGAGTTTGTGTGGGAGAGAGAGAAATCGAACCCCGGTCTTTCGCGTGACATGCTGACCACCACAATGAGTGAACTTGCGTTTTGGTTTTCGCTATTCTCCGCGAAATTTAATTTGTTTTTTATGACTTTTCTGAATTTTTTAGGGACTTCCCAATTACCATTCAAAGGCCATTCAAGTCTTAGAGAAGCATGGACGTTTCATTTAACAAATTTTTTTTTTTGAAAATTAATATTTTTTTTCAAAAATATTTTTAAAAAGCCTTAACAAATTTACAAAATTATTTTTTAGCGCTAAATAATATTTGCAATTTGAAACTATTTTTGATTTTTACGATAAAATGAACCATTTTCAAGCTAAAGTCATTTGAGGGTTGATTGCACTTAAAAAATATATATTTTTGATTGACTTTGAAAAAAATGTAGAATAAACATTTCGATTGCAAAGCATTTTTAATGTTGTAAACTATTTTTGATTACAAAATAAAAAGACAATTTAAATATTTCATGAATAATAATTCTCTTAAAATATTTAGGCCGTTTCAAATATTTTTCAAAGTTTATGTCGCCGTCGTGTAATTTGATGTACAAACTTTCTTTAAATTTTGTTTTGGTCTGATTGTATTCTAAATATATTTCGATCGATTTTGCAAGTTTTTTTCAACGAAATATTATTTATTTAATCATTATTTATTGTAAGAATGTTGCATATTTAAAAAAAAATAATTGTCAATGATTAAAAAAATAATAATGGTCAATGAACAAAATCTAAACTGCTATCAAAAAGTACTAAAGTGAAATTTTGGTAAGATTAACCGTTTTCAATCAATTTGTATTTATAGCAGGGGTGACCAAAGTATGGCCCGCGGGCCAAACGCGGCCCGCGAGGTGATTTTTTGTGGCCCGCGGACCCATTTTGAAAGATCATGTAAAATGGCCCTTTGATTCATCTGTAAATTGATTTTATAATTCTTAAAAATGTAGTTTTAGTTTAAGCTTTTTCCATGCTTTGATCCGAAAGTTTAGATGTGATTGAAAATTGGTATTTCGTCAAAATTTTCATCAAAGTTTTTTGGAAATGAGTTATAAAACATTCAAATTTGACTAAAGTAGGAAACTGTAAAAATAGCAAAAACAGGTATTCCACAGTAATTTAAAAGTTTTAACGCACCAATCTCTTAGGGGCTGGGTCAAAAATAGAGCGTCCAATTTCCCGGGGAAAAAAAAGTCATAATGGTTTCAGTTCTTGGACAAAATGGCAAAGCAAAAATCAAACTTCTCTTGTTTGTTTTACTTCAAACAACTCAATGTTTTCAAATATTTGGAATTAACACAATCAGTCTTACATGTTTTGTTATTTAACCTTCTAACACCCATTGTTACACCAGTGCTCCATTTTTCTTTTACTACGTATTGTAATTTCTTGTATACCAGGTATTTAACGAATTGAAGTAATTCTTCTTGCACAAAACTATTTTAAAAATGTTAAGATACCAATTTAATTTTCAACTCATTATATTTTTTTATGAAATAACTCCAAATATTCTTGAAAAAGCTTACTTAATTTTCCCGATGATAAATTAATAAAATCAGATCAAAGAGTCTGATAATCTGATTAATTGTGTATGAGCTATAAAATAAATTTAATTGAACAAAATCATCTTCATTTATTTTTCTCTGAGCATCTAAAAAAAATGTTCCAAAAAGTATAGAAAATGTGTACTTTTGCTTAAATTTCGGGAATTCCCGGGAAATTTACAAATTTCCCGGGAAACGGGAAATATATTTTTTCGGGAAATCCCGGGAATTCCCGGGACGGGAAATTGGACGCTCTAGTCAAAAACTTATTTTGCACTTGCCAATAGCAATGCAAATCTTATGTATATTTTGTGTTTGCCATTTATTGGTTTTATTGATTTTAATAAATTTGAACCAATTAATTCGAAGCTTTTTGAACAAAACTTCTGGAAAAATGTCATTTTTTGTCCTCAAAAATGTTGTAAAACACATAAAATAAAAAAAAATCAGCTGATGAATCACGGGTTAGTTTTCATAAGGTCCTAAGCGCCAAATGTAAACAAAGCCGTTTTCTATCGATTCTCGATCAATTTACGAATTATCAAATTCAATAATATTTTGAATTGTTCATCTGCACGTCCTTTTAATGCTCTTTACTGAAAAATGTGAAATTTTGATTTGCTTCGAACAAAAAAAAAAAAAAAACAATTAAGTGTCGGAGGCCACGATGGTTGTTAAGACTTATTGCAAACTAACCAGAAAAAATGTACTTTTCAAATAAGGCCGTTGCAAGTATTTTTTGAAGTTTTTGTCCCTCGACTCTGACCAAAGTCGAGGGGGGTGGGGGGGACAAAAAAATAAAAAAGTATAAAAATTTAAATAACGAGCCATGGTTTCAACATTTTAATGAAAAAAGTGTTTTAAAATGCATTATCACCTGTCCAGTTGTTTTGCCATCATTAGTTTCCAAAATATCTAATGATTGACAAAAAAAATATTTTTTTGCGAAAAATAAAAATTTTGCGGTGCTGTACATTGCAATTTCATAAAAGTTCAAAACATTTTCAAACAAGCCCAAACATGCTAAATATGATTATCATTGCAGAAAAATGCATTTTAGATTGTTTTCAGTTGATTAGACTTCAATTTTCATGGAAATTTTGAAGTTTTTTGGAAAAATATATTTTTTGCCCCCTGATTTTTCAGACCAATTTTGAAGGGGAAGGGGGGGGGTGGGGTGACATAAACTTTGAAAAATATTTGCAACGGCCTAAACAATTTTTCACATTTGGCCCGCAAGGTCATGTGAGTTCCAAATTTTTCCCGCCATTCAAAAACTTTGAGCACCCCTGCATTAGTTGCTGAGATTTCGACATTAGAAAATGGTGTGTTGTTAGGGTGATACTTAGAAAACTTCAATTCTCCTGTTTTTAAATCTTTGCATGGCAATATCTCAGCAACTAAGGGTCGTATGAACAAAGTTCAAAATCAAAATCAAAATCAAATCAAAATATAGAGAATCTTCTCCGCTTTTCAAAAATATTTTTTTCAAAAGTGGGCAAGCATGGCCACTAATTTGAAAAAATGAATAACTGCGACTATTTTCAAAAAAGTTACCTAAAAATGGCTTTAACTTGAAAACGGTACACTTTATCAAAATTTCACTAAAGTAATTTTTGATTGCAAATCAGATTTTACATCGAAAAATGAAGTTGAACAATTTTTGCAACCAATATTTTAGTTTTATGAAAAAAAAAATTATTCATTCAAAAATTCATTACTCGGTCAACGATTTTTTGCCCGTTCTGGAAATTTCTGAATAAAAAATAGTGTTTTTTTTTTTGCAAATCAAGTTTTAGTGACAAAAAGTGAAACTAGAAATGACCAGATTTTTTTTTACCGTGTATCATATTTTTAGTGTAGTCCTAAAACATACCTACAACTAATCTTAACTTTATTTGAACGTGACGCTTAAATTTTTTTTAGCATTTAAAAAAAAATCCACTTGGTTTATGGATGGGCTCTATATTCATTTTTAAACCAAAATGTAGGGCATGCGCATTGTCATTTATTAAGCTGCTTTTTTAATGTTCGACTAATATAGCTAAACAGTTTTCGTCGATTTGCTACTATTTTATCCTTTACATTTTATTGAATTTCATATCAAAGCTAAATTCAACAAAACAATCCAACATTCTTTTTTTGCGACATTTTGCCCAGTTGAAAATATTTTAAGAGTTTTCATCTCACTTTTCAAAAGCTAAATTTAAAATCAATAGGCAAAAAAAATTTAATCTGTAACGAAATCTTCAAAATTTTATTCAAAATCCGAACAGAAAACTATTTTTTTTATTTCCACGGGAGCCATTCACCCAAATAATTAAATATCGTGAAATTTAAACAGGTGAAATGTTCTTAGAGGTAACTTTAAAGATAATAAAAATAGAAAAAAAAACTTAATGTTGAATTAACCAAGCATGAATCTTTTGATTTTTTTTTAAATTATATGTTTCAAATATCAAATTAAATAATGGTGAAATTGTTATTACGGCTAATGAAAATATTGCTAAATTAAGTTAGTTTCCTAAGTAAAATTGATAATATATTTTTTCCCGTTAAATCATTGACCGGAGGAAAAGGGAAAGATATATGTTTGCTTTTAGTTGATTTCTAAAAAAAAGTCAATAAAATTAAAAAATCTGTGCAATCTTTAAAAAAATCACAATTTACTTGTTCAATCAAATTTAACATGTTTCGGTTGAAAAAAAGAGAATTTATAAAACAGATGCGAGAATATTTTGTTTTTCTTTGACTGATTTTTGTTAACATCATTTAAGTTTTCGCAGCATTCACTTCTTAGTAAATGTTCTATCAATTTCATGTTTATGTAGGTTTTGCTAACAATTTTTCAAATGGTCACTTATCACACTTTTCAATTGAAAGCTAATAAAATTTACTTAAAAAGTCTTTTATGAATGAAATATTGAATATGTTATTATTTTAAAGAATTGATTTAAGAAAATTGATAAATTTCACGGGATTTCACGGAAATCTTTAAATTTCATGAATTGCACGCTGTCCGCGAAATCGTGAAAATTCACTAACCCTACTCATTATCAATAATTTTAGTATTTAAATTTCTGCCAACGCCACCTAACTCTAATGTTTCCCCCCTCAACTCCACCAACAGGTCCGCTACCTGAAGATCATCGAGAAGAGCGGCTACCAGGCCTTGCCGTGGGTTCGCTACATCACCCAGAACGGGGACTATCAGCTGCGAACGAACTAGAAGAAAAAATGGTAGAGGATGAAAATGAAAGAAATCACAAAACACACAGAAGGGCAACACATTCTACTTATAAATATTTCCACAACCCCTTCGGTTCAGACAGTTTAGAATTGTGCAGCATTTTTAAGAAGGAAAAGACGATTGTAACGAGTCATGTTTAGAAGCGAAATCCTCCCATTAGTTATTTTTTTTTGTGTCTGTAAGATGTCATGCATGCGGCAGAATTGTTTAAGCAAAAGTCCTTTAAAAGTAGTGAGAAAATCATGGAAAAAAAATAACCAACAGTTAGCGTTGAAGTGCAGATGAAAGTATTACGAATCAAAAGCAAAAGAGAAAAACTTATCATTATTTTATTTTATTTGTGTTTAATTGATAGACTTGGTTTATAAATATATTTCACAAGCGACACACAAAAGTTGTTTTTTTTTTCCCTCCATTGTTTGATTTAGAACAAAAACGAAACTTCCTCGTGTTCGATTTTGATGCAGAAATAGAAGAAAACTGTGTCAAACGTCCAACTTGTGCAGAAACAAAACAAAACAACTTTTCTTTACACAAAGCGAGCGAATTCACCACGCTGGAAGGAAAACTTTTGAATCTCCCGATCCGACGAAAGGGGTTGGGCGGAAAAATTCCATCAAAGTTTGTTTTATCGCTTCCGAGCACGGTTCCAATTCCCACGCACACAGGTGAGAAAGCGAGGGAGCGAGGGAGGATTGGCCAACTCAACCTGGGCAGGAATATAAAAGTTTACAATTTCCCGATGTCTGTTTGGGGGGGAAACTGCTGGAGAAATCCACTCTCCATCGTGTTGGTCGTTTGGTTTCCGAGGGAGAGGGAATCGACGCCGAAGGATTGCGATTGAGAGCTGCTGGATCGAGAGGTTGGCAATTGGTCTTTGTGGGGCGAAAGATTGTTTTGTTTTTGTTTAATGGTGAGTATTGAGGAGAAAAGCATGGGAAAGCATCGGGACTGGCAACACCAGCCAGCAACAGTCAATTGTTCGGAGCTCTTCAAACTTTTCGATTTTTTCGCCGTAATTTACCGTGATTACCCGCGAGTTTGCTGCTCCAGCAAGCCAAGGGCCGGCCGTGGCCGTGGCAGTTCGAGTGCGGCCTCGAAAAACCCGCGAAGCTCATCTACCGGCAGAGTGCAGAAAGGTAAACACACCAACGCCGCATCGACCGCCATCGCGCACGGGAGCGTGCCCGGTGACGTCACCGATCCTTCTTTTTTACACGTGTCATACCGTCCACGTGAGTCCCCAGTACGGACGAGACAATCGACCCGGGCATCCGGAAGCACTTCCGACCAGCAGCAGCAGCAGCAGTCCACCAGCACTACGACAACAACTACTTCCAACGTTCCCACCAGCAACGAATTTGAGATGCTGAGTGGAGATGAAAACAACACCGCCAGTGACAGCAGCAGTGCTAGCGACGACGATGACGATGATGAACTTGCGCGCAAGCAAGAAAAGAAGAAAAAATGTAACTCTCCGAAGGAACGACGTCCACCTCCAATTTTTATTTTGGATACGCTGGCAGACGATGTTGACGAGTTGCTTGAGGGCCTCCAATATTGTCTGAAAATAGGTAAAACGTCAGTGCAAGTGATTACACATAACAAACTGAATTTCGACATGGTGGTGAAGAAGTTGAAGTTGCGAAACTTCAAGTTTTTTACATTTGACCCTGCAGAGAAGGTCCCAGTGAAGATCGTCCTTCAGGGATATCCGGACCGCCCGATCTCCGACCTGGAAGAACACCTATCGGGCATCAAGGTTAAGCCTCGAGAGATTAAGGTGCTCTCAAAGACGATAACGGTGACAGGTACGTACACATTGTACCTCCTGTACTTCGATCGTGGGTCCGTCAAAATCCAGGACCTTCGGCGGATCAAAGCACTGGACGGATTCTTTGTGACGTGGCGATTCTACATGAAGAATCCCGCCGACGCAGCCCAATGCCACCGCTGTCAAAAGTTCGGACACGGTTCAAGAAACTGCAATCTTCCGCCCCGGTGCGTAAAGTGCGGTGAGACCCACTTCACCGAAAGGTGCAATCTTCCGCGGAAAGACCAGCTGGGGAAAACGCCCAGCAGCACAAAGCGCGCGTCAAGTGCGCGAACTGTGGTGGAAACCACACTGCGAATTTCCGTGGCTGTGCCGCGCGGAAAAAGTACCTCGAGGAGCAGGACAAGAAGAAGAAAGCGCCAGCGTCCCGCCAACCTCCGAAGACTTTGAGCTCGAACGCTGCAGCAGCTGGCGGCGGAGCGGTTCCATCGACCAAACCAGCGTTCCCTCCCGGTTGGGGAGGTTCGTACGCAGAGTAGCCGCTTCTGGCGTCGGTACTCCCCGGGACAAGCTGATGTTACCGGTGATGATCTCTTCACGCTTCCTGAGTTTTCGCCCTTGCTGGAGAGATGCTCACGCGCTTTCGTGCCTGCCGAAACAAGGCAGAACAATTCCAAGCTCTCAGTGAGCTGATGATGAAGTACATCTACAACGGATAAGCTGCCTTGTGCAGCGAAGTTTTTCGACGTCAACAGACAATACAAACTGTGATTTAGTTTTAAGCTTTTCCTATTTCTATCCTTTTCCTTAGCAAATCTCGAAGGTTTTTTTTTTCATTTTTCCTTCTCTTGCCAAATCCATTGTTAGAATATCCAATTACTTCTAAATGAATTATAGTGTAAACCATAGTTGAAAGGAACTCCAAAACTCTATTAGGTTATAAGAAACACTAAATTGTAAATTGATTATTTACCAATAAACACTAATTGAATTGAATTGAAAAGCATGGGAAAGTTTTTCGAAGAATTTGGCCTCTGTATCGGTGATGATTCTGAGAAAAAATTGTTTGATTTGTTCAAAATAAAGCCTGGTCCACAAAAATATAAATTTTATTTAGTAACGCATAAATTTGGATTTTTGGACCCCCTCTTCCTCGTAACAAAATATTCATACAAATTACAAAAACAAAAAAAATTGGATCGTAACACGGCCTTCGACCATTCCTCCCCCAACTGCGTTACGTAATAAAAGATTAGTTAAAAAAATAAGTAGGTAAAATAGGGTAAATATTACTGAAAATCTTCCACAAAGTTACACAAGTTTTGAAAAGGTTGGTCGTCGTTGATCATGGCCGTTTCCGATCCAAAAATAAAAAAAAAACAAAAACTCAGAAATAAAAAAAAAAGATCAATAATTTTAAATTTCTATAAAAGATAACCCGGGCAGAATTCCAACAAAAAAAAAATTAAAAAAAAATCGGTCATTCGATTTTGGTGGGGCCAAACATTCAAATGTTAGTTTGAAATGTTAGTCTTGATTTAAAAATATTGTTTTCGAAAAGATCGGAAAATTTCACGAATGTTTCATATTTTAACATTTTAAATCGGATCATTAGTTGCTGATATATCGACATTAGAAAATGGTGGGTTGTTTGGGTGAGACTGGGCAAACATCAATTTTTGCTGTTTTTTAACCTTTGCATGGCAATATCTCAGCAACTAAGGGTCGTCTCAACAAAGTTCAAAAAAGCAAAATATAGAGGATTTTCTCAGCTTTTCAAAACTATTATTTCAAAGGTAGGCAAACTTGTGCAATTATTAAAAAAAAAATAAAAACTGCGACTATTTTCAAAAAAGTTACCTAAAAATGGCTATAACATGAAAACGGTGCATTTTATCAAAATTTGACTAGAGTACTTTTTGATTGCAAATTTGATTTTACAACGAAAAATGAAGTTGAAAAATGTTAGCGACCGATATTTAGATTTTTTAAAAAAATCTGTATTGATACAAAAAATTATAACTCGGTCAAAGATTTTTTGCACAACCAGGAAATTTCTGAACAATTGGCATTTGATGTCCCCTAATACATATAAAAAAATATATAAAAATAGTGTTTTTTTTGTAAATCAAGTTACAGTGTCAAAAAGTTAAATTAAAAATCACCAATTTTTTTTACCTTGTATCATTTTTTTTAGTGTAGTCCTTATCCATACCTACAACCTAGCTGAAGACACCAAATCGATCAAAAAATTCCTTCAAAAGATACAGATTTTTGAATTTTTATATATCATTTGTATGGAAAATGATATGGACAAACTAATGATGCAAAATTTCTTCTTTGGGCATATCGAAGGTTCCAAAAAGTTTCAGACTGATTAAAAATACAAATATTAAAATTAATAAAAATACCGATTTCGTAGAGAATTGCTGTGAAGCATTTTTTAAGTCATTTTTTATTTTCAAAATTTTCCACGAGGGGGGGGGGGGTCCTGAGATTTCAGAAAATTGTTCACGTGCTTCATGGATGGTCCCTATTTTTTTCTAAATGAACAATTATATTTTCTAAATAAATTAAATTTCGAGTTTCTGTATATATGTAAGGCCTTTGCAAATACTTTTTCAAGATTATTGTTCGTGCACGGTTTCGGACACTGCACTTAAAACGCGCGATTAGGTTGCAGAACGGCACAGTTTATTAAAACTAAAACGCGAACAGTTCGGACGGTGTAAAAGTTAGTTTTATTACGCGACGGTTGTGTTCTCGACGGTGTCTAATTGCGACTGATACTGGAGCAGTTTATTGTGATCGGTTTTGTGCAGGGAATTTGGAGAGGGATTTGGGCTACGGGAGAAGAGAGAATTTTAAGGAACAGGAATAGGACGATCATTCGTGGGAATCAAAAGGAGATCAGTAGATCTCCGACTTGTGGATCACATTTCAGGGGTGTCCAATCTTCTTGCGCTAACATGCCGGCCGCCTTGAAAACCTAAGGTTTTAAACAGACTACGACCCTTACCATGCTCTCTTCTTCTCTTCTCTGATATCTGTTATCTCTCCACTTATCACTGCTTCTGTTTTGCTACTGTTTTCTCCAGCCTACTTCGATCTTACTGCTACTTACTCTAACACATATTCTTCGTCAACCAAACAAAAATAGAAATTACAAAAGAACGACACTGTTTCTTCTTGCTGTTGCTTTCTGCTGATGTGGTTTTCTGCTTCAGCTGCTTTGTTGTCTTCACTGCGACGACTGCATCAGCAAATCAGCTGTGTTGAGTTGAGTCTGTTTCTGCTGCCCGCGCTGGTTCGTTCATGTTGTTCAGCTGCATTTTGGACTGCATTTCTGTTGCTTGGAGTGCAGTTGTGGTTCGGGGGATCCAGCGATGACCGCAGACGGTAAGTACCTGCCGGAAAAAGTGATTCAGAGTCTAAAACGACAACATATATTTACAGGATACTTAACGTTGGGCTTCTTAGGGGCGGCAGTCCAACCCGTCCGATTGCGACAGCGCCACCCCGAGTGCTTTAGTGCTGGATCCTCGAACGATGGCCACTCGTATGAACAGCTTGTACCGGCGCAGCAGAAACAGACAGATGCAGCTTGTACTGCAACATACGGCGACAGCTTGGCTTGGCCACAGTTGTAGCCAGATGAAACGGTTGCGGCCACGAGCCGCGAATGATGTTTTCAGGAACTGACTGCTTCTCGACAACGGTGTTGTGTTGACTGTCTGGGGCTTTGACGGATGTCCTTGGGGAGGCCAACTAACCTCGAGCGCTATTGGCGCTGGGACGACCTACGTTGGTCGTGTTCGGCAGAGTAGGAGGAGGGTTCACCGAGTACAGGTTTTCTTGTAGCGTCCTCACTCGTTACCCCCTTGCTACTCTCTCTTGCTCGGAAGAGTGGGGGAGCTACTTTCATCTCTTCTACCCCCAAACCGACTACATTTGTGCACGTGCAGGACCACGATGTGCTGCTGGTTCTCAGGGCTGCTTCGACCTCCCAAACGAGTTGATCAGACTCGCAGATGATCACGCTTACTGAGCTGGGGAGACGAGGGTCTAGAATTCGTCTCGCTGTGCACGCAGGTGCACACGTGTCCTCTTAGCTTCTACGGCGACAAAATGTAGATTTTAGATGATTGTTTGCATGCAAATGAGCGCTTTTGCGCGACGGGACAGAACGGTACAGTGCGGTACTGGATTGCATTCCAAAGACGGACAGATGATTACGGATAACGGACTTCATGCAAAGGTTGATTGTTGACGGACGAAAGGCTCGAATTTGGGTCACTGGAGCCCAGACAGTAAAACGGTTCGACTCAGGCGAGTCGCACAGACGAAATGTAGTTTTTTTTAAATTTGGGCGGTCAAGTGCAAGATCAGATCTTCACTGACGACGGTTACGCACAGTTGTGCACACTGCTTGAGATTGACCGTTTGTTCTCAGCAGTTCCACGGATTCGGTTGCAATGCTTTGATGTGCAGCCGAACGTTGAGCATGCATCAAGTTCTTGAGGGTGTCCCGATCGGAACGCCGGCCGCCAAGGCACATAGTCGCTACGGTTGGTAGGTGCGGAGTTCAGCTGCGCGACTGCAACGTGTGCGCTTGTTGATTTGCTTGGTACACGTCCTGAAACGACCCAACCGAAAACAGTATTCTGCAGCACAGGGCCATCCTCGGCGATGCGTGATCGACCATCTCGTAAGAGATCGAAATAGTGTTCAGCACCGATTATCAGCTCCACTTCTCCAGGTTCGTTGAAGTGTGGGTCAGCTAGGATGATGTTGTTCGGAAACTCCCACGCAGTAGTGTCGATGTTCTGGTTCGGCAAAGCGGATGTCAGCTCAGGAAGCACGTAGAAATCCATCTCGCGGTTAAACTGCGGCAGAGCGGACGAACGGGGTTGTACGTTCGCTGATACAAGCTGCCGTGAGACGACAGACGACCCGCCAATTCCGAGTACGGTCAGGTAATCTGGAGTGCAACGAAGATCAAGCTTCTTGCAGCATGCGGAGGACATAAACGAATATTGCGAACACGAGTCGAGCAGCGCTCTAACTAGGCGTGTGTTTCCGCGCAGATCACGGATGCAAATTTGAACGGTTGAGAGTAAAATTTCATTTTTACGGTTGTGGGAACTGATTGACAGTGTTGTAGTGTTGTGGCTTGTGCATGGATCTGTGGTGGACAGTTGCTGAGTGTTCTGTGAGTGTGTGTTCGACTGAGCAGTGTTTGAAGACTGGTTCTGTATTGGAGGTTGGATTTGTGGTTGCTGCTGGCCCATTGACTGATACTGCGGCTGCTGTTGTTGATACTGCTGCTGCTCAGGTGTTGGTCTGGTCAGTGCTTGCGAGGCGGAGGGTCTCTCTCGTACAGCGTTGATGTGCAACAGTGAGTGATGGTACTGATGACAGTGATGACACGATCCTCTTGTGCAGGAACGAGTTGAGTGTCCAGCACGCAAGCAGTTCAGGCACAGATTCCGTCTCCTAGCAGCTTCCATTCTTTCATCGACAGTTTTCTTCAAGAACAGCAGACAGTGAAAAGGTGAATGGAACAGTTCATCACAGAATGGGCACTTGTTCACCGACTGAGTCACCACATGACTCACTGACGGACGTCGTTGTTTCTCCTCTTCAGCAGTGGGCTTGGATGGCGCAACCGACTGCAGTACTAAGCAATGACCGCGCAAGTACTTCATCAGATCATCAAACTTCGGAACATCTTTGGATTTATGATGAGTTTCCCAAAGACGCAGCGTGTTGCCATCTAAGCGCGAGCACACCATGTGTACCAGCAGAGTACTCCAGATATCCGTGTCCTGCCCAATCTTCTTCAGCATCATCAGGTGCTTGTCGAACGATCCGATGAGCTGATTAAGTGCCGCGTAGCTCTCCCGTTTCATAGGTTCGACTGCAATCAACGCATCTAAATGAGCCTTGACGATCAGCTTCTTGTTGTCGTATCGTTGCTCCAGGGTTGTCCAGGCCACATCGTAGTTAACGGCTGAAACGTCGATGCCAGCGATCTCCAGAAGCGCTTCACCGAGCAGCGACGAACGTAGATACGTGAACTTGTCAAAATCCGACAGCTGGGAGTTGTTGTGAATCAAGCTACGAAACGTGTCACGGAAAACGATCCACTCACTTAGCTCACCAGTGTAAATCGGTAGATTGATGTCCGGAAGTTTGACATGAGACAGACCAACAGCAGGCCTCGCATCAACAGCAGATGGCACAGGGACCGGTGGGACGGTCTCTAGCGGACCGCGCTTCTTGTACAGCTTCGCCTTCACAGCACAGTAGAAATCTTCAGCTTCCATCAGCACCTTCAAGTTTTTCTCCTTCCGCTTCTTCTTCGCATCAGCCTCCCTTTTCGCACGATCTTCTTCTGTCTCACCTTCCATCACTTCTACATCAAAGTCATCTTCTTCGGTCAGCAGCTCAATCTTGATTCGCACAGAACGGAACTCGTTGAACGTCTCGTCCAAGCGTTCAAGACGGACGTCGATCTGGTCAGCATCTCTCGTTGCATCGTACTGATTCACAAACTGCTGAATGGCTTCGAGGGTTCTCCGAAGGTGACTCTGCTGCTTTTCCAACTCGCGTAAACTAGGCGCCATGTCGAACACTCACGGCGACTACAAATCACACCACTGATCACAGCTAACCCGCTTCACAGGTAGATTACTGACTGCACTGCACAGAACTCCAAAACACAGCTCACTCAACGCCCACGCGAATTGACAGCGACCGACCAGACAGACAGCAGCGAGGGGGACCAACCGAGCAGACAACCAACGGCGGAACACCAGCGGAATCCAAGACCAACCGTCCAACAGAGGGAAGAACCAGGGCTCAGGAAATGTCCACAGAGTGGAAGAAACTCACATGCAGATCTGTTTAATTTCGTTTTATTTCTCCGAACACACTCAGCAACACAGAAATGTCCACATGCAAGCCCACAACCAACCGTATCATGCAACTACTTCCCAACAGAAACAGCAAATCTCGAACGGCTTGTCCAGGAACAGGAACAGCTTCCAGCGCGCAGTACGACGGTGTTCAGGAACGGCCACTTCGTGATGGCCGATCTTCAGCGGCTTCGATTGTACTCGAACCACCTGCAGCAATCCACCATCGCGCCGAATCAGCAGCGCGCTAAGTCCCGATCCGCGATGGCGATGATGTTGTACGGTTCCAACCGCACAAAGGAACAACACAGCGATGGCCGGGGTCACTGAACCGTCCGTTCAGGTCACCGACCTCTCGTACAGCAGCTCACAGGTCACAGCACCGAGTTTTTTCGTTCTTTTCAGCACGCACAGTAACAGTCCACAGCACTTCTTCAACACGCACGACAAGTAAACTTCACGAAACCGTCTTCTCCACAGGTTACAGGTCGCGAACGAGTGGATGGTCCAAAAAACGTTCGCAATCCGGCTCGAAGGACCAAAATGTTCGTGCACGGTTTCGACACTGCACTTAAAACGCGCGATTAGGTTGCAGAACGGCACAGTTTATTAAAACTAAAACGCGAACAGTTCGGACGGTGTAAAAGTTAGTTTTATTACGCGACGGTTGTGTTCTCGACGGTGTCTAATTGCGACTGATACTGGAGCAGTTTATTGTGATCGGTTTTGTGCAGGGAATTTGGAGAGGGATTTGGGCTACGGGAGAAGAGAGAATTTTAAGGAACAGGAATAGGACGATCATTCGTGGGAATCAAAAGGAGATCAGTAGATCTCCGACTTGTGGATCACATTTCAGGGGTATCCAATCTTCTTGCGCTAACAATTATGTTCTTTCAAAATCGTTCGAAAAATCAAGGGAAAAATTATTCCCACAAAAAAAATACAATTTTTATTGCATTAGAAGTTTAATCAACTGAAAACAATTTGAAGTGCATTTTCCTGCGTTCATTATTTGGCGTGCCTGGGTTCATTTGAAAATATATTATTTTTTTTCTAATCTAATCTAACATTTTTTGAAAATAAACTTCCGATTTTTTTTGTAAATAAGAACCGCTAAATGTTTTGTTGTGTTATTTATTTTTTATTCTATAGTTTTTCTCTTGCTGCTGTTTCAAAAATTTCCGGGTTATGTTTTTTTCTCAACGAAAAAAAAAAATCGACATTAGTAAACAGACAACATTTGAAAACAGTTAAAACAGTTTTAAAACGATAAAACCATGGCTTGTATTTTTTTAAAAGTTTTTTCCTCACTTCTTCGACTTTGGTCAGAGTCGAGAGACATAAACTTCAAAAAATATTCACCGCTTTTTAAAAATATAAAAAAATCGCAATTTTTCAATTTACAATATGTTTTTAAGTTTAAATTTTTGGATTTTGGAATGTTTGAGTTCTAAAAAAATTGCAATTCTAAATTTATAAACATTTTTTTTTATTTATGAATATTGTTTCTTAAGTTTTTGATTTTTTTTTAGTTTTAGAGTTCCTAAATTTTCAAAATTTTAAAATCTAATATTTTTGATGTTTTAAATATTTTTATTTTTGAATTGTAGGATTTCTAACTTCTTTGAATTTTCGGCTTTTCGAAGACTGTTCAATTCGGTTTTACCATTTTATTTTATTTGATTTTTTAAATAGATTTTTTTATCAACACAATTTTTTTATCATTTTTTTCACTCAAGTTTTGTTGCAATAGCATATTATACATAAATTAACATAATAAATTTTTAGACAGGCCGTCCCAAAAAAATGAAAAGTTGTCAAATCTTTGGTGCTCACCCCTAGAATGATAGATTAGGATGTCAGGAACAATGTTTTCATACAAAAAAAAATCCCAAAACTGGTTTACAACTCGCGCGCAGAGCTTGAATGAAGAAGGGCATTTTTCGAGTATTTTTCAGAAATGCGCGTAACAATTATACTAAATTCATTCAAATTTGGTCGCCTTGGGCTATAAGCAAATAATGTAGTAATCCAGCTGCGTGTTAAAGGCTTGGGTGTAAAATAAATTTTGCATTAATTTATGAAATTCTGTGTAATATTACACCCTGAAATATGTAGCCCATCAGTATGGGAAACCTACTTGACCGAAATGTCAAGCTTACATATCCAGGGTTTTAAGCGAAGATGGCGTTCGAATGGTTAACGTCCGAAATGTCAAAATCGCGCAGTAGCACCAACATTAGAAAAAATATGTGGCTGTCATGCCATGGCACACTTTTTTCGTAATGTTGGTACCACTGCATGATTTTGACATTACGGGCGTTCACCTTTCGAACGCCATATTCGCTTAAAAACCTGGATACGTTTATCCTTTCCAATTTTCATCGGTCTGATGGCCGAGCGGGCTAAGGCGCCAGTCCTTACTGTAGGTGCTGGGTTTGAGTTCCGTCGGGTGCAACTTTTTTTTTTGTGTTTACAAAAATTGTACATGCAGCGTGTAATATTAAGTGTCTTTTTTGACGAAGGTGATGTGCATGCTTTTGATTGCGATTTTACCATCGGAATTTTTGCTGTGTAGTTTAATGTCCCCTGAACAAATTCCTCTACAGGCATAGTCCATAAAAGCTTGTGTTTGGGCATGGCAGGGCGTTTTAGGAAGAAAAATTTGTAGCCGCACTAATGCATTCAGCTTAGGCCGTTGCAAATATTTTTCAAAGCTTATGTTGACCCCCCCCCCCCCCCGTTTAAAATTGGTCCGAAAAATTAGGGGGCAAAAAAATATCAGGATTTCAATGGAAATAGAAGTCTAATTAGCACCGCAAAAACTTTTTTTTCTCGCAAACATAAAATTTTCGTAAGTACTTTGGAATTTTGGAAATCAATGATTGTAAAACAACTGGACAGGTGTATAATGCATTTTAAAACACTTTTTTCATTCAAATTTTGACACTGTGGCCTGTAATTTCTATTTTTAACATTTTTTTTATTTCCCCCCCCCCCCCTCTCTCGACTTTGATCAGAGTCAAGGGGCATAAACTTCAAAAAATATTTGCAACGGCCTTGTTTGAAATTTTACGGAGATAATTTTGCTTTTTTTTACATTTAGTTTATGTCCACGCAAAGCCGAAATATTTGCATTTTAGTGAACGAAAAGTGACGATTTTTC
The DNA here is from genome assembly GCF_015732765.1 of Culex quinquefasciatus. Classification (NCBI taxonomy): domain Eukaryota; kingdom Metazoa; phylum Arthropoda; class Insecta; order Diptera; family Culicidae; genus Culex; species Culex quinquefasciatus. The sequence continues at coordinate 31,491,346 of NC_051862.1, read as the reverse complement.
AAAATTCTTAGTATATAAGCGTTTTGCTTTGTATAAAAACGTCGTAGACCCACCTTCATGTATACATATCAACTCAGAATCGAAAACTGAACAAATATCTGTGTGTATGTGTGTGTGTATGCATGTATGTGACCAACAAACTAGCTCATGTTTCTCGGCACTGGCTGAACCGATTCGACCCGAACCTGTTGCATTCGACTTGGTTTAGGGTCCCATAGATCGAGTTTTATACAGATTGAAGTTTCGATAAGTAGTTCAAAAGTTATGTATAAAAATGTGTTTCACATACATCCGGATCTCACTTAAATGTATGTAAACTATGTCCGGGTCCATCATCCGACCCATCGTTGGTTAGGTTATCAAAAGACCTTTCCAATGAGTCCAAAACATTGAAGATCTGGCAACCCTGTCTCGAGATATGTCCACTTAAGTGATATTGATGTACTTTTCTATTCCGGATCCAAAAAAAAAAGATGAAATTTTTGTACAATTCCATCATATCAGCCATTGTTGGTAATAAGTGAGGAAGGCTCCAACCACATAGGTGGATTAAGTTAGTTTTTAGCATAAATTATTGGCTACTATGATTACAAGCAGGAAGGCATATATTTTGGATATTTTTATTTAGCTCGCTCAAAAACGATATTTGTTAACAATGTTTCATGAAAAACATGAGATTTTCTCACAATGTGACGTAAACGACAAATAATCATAAATCAAAATTAATTTTATTAAAGTTCATATCTCCAGGCACGTTTGAATGAAACAAATTCATTGATAAAAAACCTATTTTTTCAAAAATTGTTACCCATTAGAGCTTTATTTGTTCATATCGAGAAGATCACAGAGCAGTACTTATAAATATGTCGTTTATCTCACAAAGTTGCGGCCGAGAATCAGCAAGTTGAAATTACCGTTTTAACTTTTTTGATGGGTTGGGAGTTGGAACGTTAAATAATGTAACAACATCACATTATTTTCTCTACAACCTTTGTATTTATAAAAAGAGGAGTTCTTGACGTAGCAGTTTCTTAAGTTTATGTCTTAAAAACATAAGATGAAAATTTTAGAAAACTTTTTTGCATACTTCACAGGCAATCAAAGACACTTTTTGTATGCTGGTTAGGCTAATAACGAAACTGTGGTGAGAAAATACATCCACCTCTACCTATATTTTTGTCATCAATTAAAAACTGTTTGGAAAATCTTAATCATCATATTATTCAGTTAACAGTTGGAATCAATACAAAATAAAGATTATAAATAAATAGTATTTGCTAAATAAATTGATAAACACGAAAAGGCGTTAATGAGCAAATTCGTGGTTAAATGAACGCATCAAATATTTGTAATTAAAAACCACCGATTTACAACAAACACACAATGTATGATTCCATAATCCGAAAAGTACAAATTGACAGCAGCTGCACCTTGTTGTGCCACCCCACACAGCAGTGCATTATTTTAATTCGCAAAACCACCAAGTGGCTCCACCAGCTAAAAACCGCGCTCGTCGTTTAATCCACCACGTGTCACCGCCAATTAAAATATTCCGCCAGTGCCAGCGCAAAAAGGTCACACCTCAAAAATCGAAACGCGTAACTCATTTTCACACGGTAATTAGCGTGATCACGTCGTCGTTGGTTTTTTTTTCTGCTGAAGCTTTTCCGCGAAATTTAATTTATATTAAAATATGAGTTTGCATTACATGTTTAAACAAAAAACCGTGTCCCCGACACGGTGAATATGCGTATATTCGTGTGATGATGAGGCCAATGTTTTGGTGGAGGTCAGCCACGTTGGAACGTGGGAAAAAAGGTTAAAGGATATTTATATTAATAAATCAAAGATAAGCAGAAGTTGATTTTAGACTTCTGAATTTTGTGTTTTTTTTAAATTCAGCAAAATAAGTTGAAACTTCCGCATTACTTCATCTGAGATGGATTGTAAGAAAATTATATTGAAATTCAACAAAAAGCTAAAAAAATCAGCAAATCCACTAATCTGTGACTTCTATAAACACGTCGCGAATTCAGCCTCGTGACACGTGTGATAAAATTGCACCCGCTCGCGCGTTATTTATGTTTAGTTAAGTAATTTGTTTCATCGTGTGATTAATTATTTCAGCGTGTCCTCCTCCCTCTTTTGTTGAGCTTTTCCACCCCAAAAAGTTCGATTATGTTTTCAGCAAGCTCCATAATTTATGATTTCGCCTGTTGTGTCGTGGTACAAATGAGCCAATTGGTCCGGGGGATCGGAGTGGGTGAGGTGTCCCCAGGTGACATCGGAAAATGGAGCTAATTTCCGGTTCTGGAAATTGGTTGAAACACACACTGACACACATAGTTTGTTAAACTGGTGCGTCACTTTTAAGCACTCTGATCAGTGACCAGAATGTGAGGGGGTGGGATGGGGGAGTTGATACATGACATTATTAAATATATTGAGCAAACAAATTGGAATGAAAATCAAACCACATCCATCGACCGGTCAGGAGAGTTGTGATGTTGAAGGATAAAAAATGTGGAAAATTAGTGTTGTCTGTGACTAGCATTCAGAAAAAATAGTTACACTCTCTAAGTGCTGTATTTTGAGACTAAAAACTAAAAACTAAAAACTAAAAACTAAAAACTAAAAACTAAAAACTAAAAACTAAAAACTAAAAACTAAAAACTAAAAACTAAAAACTAAAAACTAAAAACTAAAAACTAAAAACTAAAAACTAAAAACTAAAAACTAAAAACTAAAAACTAAAACTAAAAACTAAAACTAAAAACTAAAACTAAAAACTAAAACTAAAAACTAAAAACTAAAAACTAAAAACTAAAAACTAAAACTAAAAACTAAAAACTAAAAACTAAAAACTAAAAACTAAAAACTAAAACTAAAAACTAAAAACTAAAAACTAAAAACTAAAAACTAAAACTAAAAACTAAAAACTAAAACTAAAAACTAAAAACTAAAAACTAAAAACTAAAACTAAAACTAAAAACTAAAAACTAAAAACTAAAACTAAAACTAAAAACTAAAAACTAAAAACTAAAAACTAAAAACTAAAAACTAAAAACTAAAAACTAAAACTAAAACTAAAAACTAAAAACTAAAACTAAAACTAAAACTAAAAACTAAAAACTAAAACTAAAAACTAAAACTAAAAACTAAAACTAAAAACTAAAAACTAAAAACTAAAACTAAAAACTAAAACTAAAAACTAAAACTAAAAACTAAAAACTAAAAACTAAAAACTAAAAACTAAAAACTAAAAACTAAAACTAAAAACTAAAAACTAAAAACTAAAAACTAAAAACTAAAAACTAAAAACTAAAAACTAAAAACTAAAAACTAAAACTAAAAACTAAAAACTAAAAACTAAAAACTAAAAACTAAAAACTAAAAACTAAAAACTAAAACTAAAAACTAAAAACTAAAAACTAAAAACTAAAAACTAAAAACTAAAAACTAAAAACTAAAAACTAAAAACTAAAAACTAAAAACTAAAAACTAAAAACTAAAAACTAAAAACTAAAAACTAAAAACTAAAAACTAAAAACTAAAAACTAAAAACTAAAAACTAAATACTAAAAGCAAAAAACTAAAAACTAAAAACTAAAAACTAAAAACTAAAAACTAAAAACTAAAAACTAAAAACTAAAAACTAAAACTAAAACTAAAAACTAAAAACTAAAAACTAAAACTAAAAACTAAAAACTAAAAACTAAAAACTAAAAACTAAAAACTAAAAACTAAAAACTAAAAACTAAAAACTAAAAACTAAAAACTAAAAACTAAAAACTAAAACTAAAAACTAAAAACTAAAAACTAAAACTAAAAACTAAAAACTAAAAACTAAAACTAAAAACTAAAACTAAAAACTAAAACTAAAACTAAAAACTAAAAACTAAAAACTAAAACTAAAAACTAAAAACTAAAACTAAAAACTAAAAACTAAAAACTAAAACTAAAAACTAAAAACTAAAAACTAAAACTAAAAACTAAAAACTAAAAACTAAAAACTAAAAACTAAAAACTAAAAACTAAAAACTAAAAACTAAAAACTAAAAACTAAAACTAAAACTAAAAACTAAAAACTAAAAACTAAAACTAAAAACTAAAAACTAAAAACTAAAAACTAAAAACTAAAAACTAAAAACTAAAAACTAAAAACTAAAAACTAAAACTAAAAACTAAAAACTAAAAACTAAAACTAAAAACTAAAAACTAAAAACTAAAAACTAAAAACTAAAAACTAAAAACTAAAAACTAAAAACTAAAAACTAAAAACTAAAAACTAAAAACTAAAAACTAAAAACTAAAAACTAAAAACTAAAAACTAAAAACTAAATACTAAAAGCAAAAAACTAAAAACTAAAAACTAAAAACTAAAAACTAAAAACTAAAAACTAAAAACTAAAAACTAAAAACTAAAAACTAAAAACTAAAAACTAAAAACTAAAAACTAAAAACTAAAAACTAAAAACTAAAAACTAAAAACTAAAAACTAAAAACTAAAACTAAAAACTAAAACTAAAAACTAAAAACTAAAAACTAAAAACTAAAAACTAAAACTAAAAACTAAAAACTAAAAACTAAAAACTAAAACTAAAACTAAAAACTAAAAACTAAAAACTAAAAACTAAAAACTAAAAACTAAAAACTAAAACTAAAAACTAAAAACTAAAACTAAAACTAAAAACTAAAAACTAAAAACTAAAAACTAAAAACTAAAAACTAAAAACTAAAAACTAAAAACTAAAAACTAAAAACTAAAAACTAAAAACTAAAAACTAAAAACTAAAACTAAAAACTAAAAACTAAAACTAAAAACTAAAAACTAAAACTAAAACTAAAAACTAAAAACTAAAAACTAAAAACTAAAAACTAAAAACTAAAAACTAAAAACTAAAAACTAAAAACTAAAAACTAAAAACTAAAAACTAAAACTAAAAACTAAAAACTAAAACTAAAAACTAAAAACTAAAAACTAAAAACTAAAAACTAAAACTAAAAACTAAAAACTAAAACTAAAAACTAAAAACTAAAAACTAAAAACTAAAAACTAAAACTAAAAACTAAAAACTAAAAACTAAAAACTAAAACTAAAAACTAAAAACTAAAAACTAAAAACTAAAAACTAAAAACTAAAAACTAAAAACTAAAAACTAAAAACTAAAAACTAAAAACTAAAAACTAAAAACTAAAAACTAAAAACTAAAAACTAAAAACTAAAAACTAAAAACTAAAAACTAAAAACTAAAAACTAAAAACTAAAAACTAAAAACTAAAAACTAAAAACTAAAAACTAAAAACTAAAAACTAAAAACTAAAAACTAAAAACTAAAAACTAAAAACTAAAAACTAAAAACTAAAAACTAAAAACTAAAAACTAAAAACTAAAAACTAAAAACTAAAAACTAAAAACTAAAACTAAAAACTAAAAACTAAAACTAAAAACTAAAAACTAAAACTAAAAACTAAAACTAAAAACTAAAACTAAAAACTAAAACTAAAAACTAAAAACTAAAAACTAAAAACTAAAACTAAAAACTAAAAACTAAAAACTAAAAACTAAAAACTAAAAACTAAAAACTAAAAACTAAAAACTAAAAACTAAAAACTAAAAACTAAAAACTAAAAACTAAAAACTAAAAACTAAAAACTAAAAACTAAAAACTAAAAACTAAAAACTAAAAACTAAAAACTAAAAACTAAAAACTAAAAACTAAAAACTAAAGAGCAGTTCTCTAAGAAATCGGTATTTTTTCTTAAATTTATGTATTTTTTAATCCGGTTGAAACTTTTTTGGTGCCTTCGGTATGCCCAAAGAAGCCATTTTGCATCATTAGTTTGTCCATATAAATTTGGCAGCTGTCCATACAAAAATGATACACGAAAATAAAAAAATCTGTATCATTTGAAGGAATTTTTTGATCGATTGGGTGTCTTCGTCAAAGTTGTAGATATGGATAAGGATTACACTGAAAAAAAATGATACACGGTAAATTTTTATTGGTGATTTTTAGTTTAATTTTTTGTCATTAAAACTTGATTTGCAAAAAACACTATTTTTATTTTTTTCATTTTTTGATATGTTTTAGGGGACATCAAATGCCAACTTTTTTGAAATTTCCAGAACGGGCTAAAAATCTTTGACCGAGTTATGATTTTTTGAATCAGTACTGATTTTTTTAAATAATCGAAATATTGGTCGCAAAAATTTTTCAACTTCATTTTTCTGTGTAAAATCACAAAAAAACGAAGTTGACTTTATAGCTGTCGGCCACCATTGCTAGTACCAACCACTAATGTCTTCCTTTTTATCTACAAGGACTTCGCCGCCCTGGGCTCCTAAGTGTATGAAAGTATGGCACGGAGCGACGGCGCCGAATACCCATATTTACACAAAGAATTTTAGAGCGCCCGCCGCGGGATTCGAACCGGCGACCTCTGGATTGGAGTCCAGTGCGCGGTCCGATTGATCCACACGGGCCACGGTGTATTTTTTAGAACAAACTAATGATAAAAAATTCGGTATGTCTGATATTTGGCACCGTGAAAGAAGGGCTTTTTCCCGACATTTTGCGGTATATACCGAAATATTTCGTCGGGGGGTCCAGTGCAACTTTTTTTTTTTGAAGATTTTTTTTCGATTTTATGGGATATTTGTTCAAAAAAGTCACAGGAAATCGGTGCATTCATGTTGATATCACTCAAACTTCTTATGAATATGCCTTGGGGACTCTATCCAACTATATTTGACCAATATTTGACCTCCAATAAAATAAAATCGAACCAAATTTACCAGATTTCTAGCTTTCTTTGAAATAACCCCAAAATTGGAAACCCCGATACGACCGAAAGTAAATCTTTTCTTTGTACAATTTGTCATGAAATAACAGCAACTCATTGCCCGGATACAAATTTGAGCATTAAACAATGCAAAACATAGATTATTTATTTAATAAGCTGTTTATTACCCAATAGATTCCGAAGATTATTTTTTCAATCCTCGGCCACATAACACTATTACATTTTAAAACATTTTAGAATCAATCACATTGTAGAGAACAGTTTTCTGAACAAGTTCCATTATCACTTTTGGTTCAATATAAGCAGAGATATGCCCAATTTCCTGAAATAAATAGTGCCTTTCTCCAAAATTTTCTTAATTTAATTACCTTTCACATGATGGGCACTGCCTACTAAGATTTTTTTTATGATGATAATATGTTATTAAAACGTAAAAAGTATAACAAGTTTTGACGAAATTAATGAAATTATTCTATAGCATTCATTACAAATCTCAGTAGGCAAAGCCCATCGTGTGAAAGGTAATTAAATTGAGAAATTTTGGAGAAAGGCACTATTTATTTCAGGAAATTGGGCATATCTCTGCTTATATTGCACCAAAAGTGATACTTTTTTATGGAACTTGTTCAGAAAACTGTTCTCTACAATGTGATTGATTCTAAAATGTTTTAAAATGTAATAGTGTTATGTGGCCGAGGATTGAAAAAATAATCTTCGGAACCTATTGGGTAATAAACAGCTTATTAAATAAATAATCTATGTTTTGCATTGTTTAATGCTCAAATTTGTATCCGGGCAACGAGTTGCTGTTATTTCATGACAAATTGTACAAAGAAAAGATTTACTTTCGGTCGTATCGGGGTTTCCAGCTTGGATTTTGGGGTTATTTCAAAGAAAGCTAGAAATCTGGTAAATTTGGTTCGATTTTTTTTATTGGAGGTCAAATATTGGTCAAATATAGTTGGATAGATTCCCCAAGGCATATTCATAAGAAGTTTGAGTGATATCAACATGAATGCACCGATTTCCTGTGACTTTTTTGAACAAATATCCCATAAAATCGAAAAAAAATCTTCAAAAAAAAAAGTTGCACTGGACCCCCCGACGAAATATTTCGGTATATACCGCAAAATGTCGGGAAAGAGCCCTTCTTTCACGGTGCCAAATATCAGACATACCGAATTTTTTATCATTGAGGTCTCGAAAAAATACACCGTGGGGCGGGACAAATCACAAATTGCAATAAAAATTACTTTAATGAAGTTTTCCGATCTTTTCGAAACAATATTTTATTTTATTTTTAATCGAGACTTACATTTCAAATGGGCGTTAAATTGAATTTTTTTTCCAAGTTTTAGTGACAAAAAGTGAAATTAAAAATCACCAAAAAAAAATTTACCGTGTATCATTTTTTTTTTCATTGTAGTCCTTATCCATACCTACAACTTTGCCGAAGACACCAAATCGATCAAAAAATTCCATCAAATGATACAGATTTTTGAATTTTCGTGTATCATTTTAGTATGGGCAGCTGCCAAATTTATATGGAAAATCATATGGACAAACTAATGATGCAAAATGGCTTCTTTGGGCATACTGAAGGCACCAAAAAAGTTTCAGCCGGATTAAAAAATACAAAAAAAAAAATCGAATGATCGAAATCTCAAGGAACTGCTCTAAAAACTAGAAACTAAAAACTAGTTCATAGTTTGTTAGTTGATAGTAGAAATTAAAACAGCATTAACGTGAAATTTTTGAAATGCGTTTTTCGCCACACACAAAAATGCGGAACAATCGGAATCAAACCGGTATTGAACACAGAGACAAAAAAGAAGGCGGATGTGATTCCATTCAACCTCTCTGAAGGAAAAAAAAAACAATCATCTTAGAAAATGGTTCAGCAAAAGACACAGAAGCTCGAACAGCGGAACAAACACCGTACCGCGCACACAAAAAAAAAAACGCTTTTCTCAAACAATTGACGGTGCACTTCCTTGAAAGAACGAACCCGAACGAAACGGTTGCAGCTCAAAACGCGGCGCAGATATGTTGTGTTTGCTGTTTTATGAATAAATAAGTATCAAATTTCACGACAAGAAAATGTGTGCCCTTCGGTTCCTTCTTTTCAATTTCTATTCTTTTTTTTTCGACGTTTGCCGATGCCATTCAGCAGATTTAATTGAGTTTTGTATATTATCCCGTTTTTACTGAATGCCGACGCAAGACGGTGCTCTATTGTGAAAGGACAGCGAAAAAAAAAACTCTTGAAGAGAGGGCTGGTTTTAAGTTCCACACAAATTTGAGGGGTTTTAAGAGAGAACGGCGTAAAAGTTATGACGAAGTAGGCGGAATGTTATCACTGGGAAGCGATTTAGGTTAGCGCCTTGAGGTGAACCCACCCATTTGTTTGAAAATGAAAGCATTGCAAAGAATACTATCGTTTTTTGTTCAAATAAGGGAAAGAGTGCCTAGAAGCAAAAGTTTGCAAAATGTTTCCAGAAGTTAAATAAATTTAACTTAACTTTGTTGGCTACAAAGCTGAGAAAATCTTTTTTGAATATAGAGAACAATTTTAATTTATTAAATTAATTCACTTGTTTATTCCTTCTGTAATACTCACCATAAATCCGGAAATAATATGAATATGAATTGAATTATTAATTCTATGGTATCCAAGTTGCAGCAATGTTGGTTTTTTTTCATATGGAACAAACTTAGTCCAAATAAGATCAAGCCTCAAAAAGTACATAACTTGGAAAGTTCTTTCAATGACCTATCCAAGGATGCGTAATATCATGATAATTGGTTCGATTTCTAACCCTTTTTCTTACATCCGAATTTATGAGAAAACGCATTGATATGGAAGACTTTTGATCTACCTATCAAAACTTTGAACAATTTGAAACTTGATCTATGGGACCTTGAACCGAAAATCGAGTTCTAATAAAAATTAAAACTAATAAAAAACCGGGAACCGTGGTGTAGGGGTAAGCGTGATTGCCTCTCACCCAGTCGGCCTGGGTTCGATCCCAGACGGTCCCGGTGGCATTTTTCGAGACGAGATTTGTCTGATCACGCCTTCCGTCGGATGGGGAAGTAAATGTTGGCCCGGTCTAACCTAGAGGTTAGGTCGTTATCTGAGTCCAGGTGTAGGAGTCGTCTCCCTGGGCCCTGTCTCGGTGGAGTCGCTGGTAGGCAGTTGGACTAACAATCCAAAAGTCGTTCGATTTGATTCTCAGAATCTTATGCAATTTAAAATGTGTCCTTAAATTATGTATGCGTGAACGACGAACCGCGTCCACATAATTTCATTAGAAAAAAAAAAACCGTACAGCTTTCCCAAAATTTTGAAAAAAAATATTGTCTGTGATTTTGGGGTAGTATTTGCTTCTCAATGAATATTCCAATCTAAAAAACTCACTTTTTTGTTGGGATGTGCTCTTTAAAAATAAAAAAGAGCTTTTTTTTCAAGCAGAGCAATTCTTCAGAATTTCGCAAATTTGAACGTTATTTTTCATTCTGTAATTTTTTTTATTGAAGCTTTGTCAACAGAAGCCATTTTGCATCATTAGATTTTCCCTACAAGGATCTATACAATTTTGTGAGCTTCCTATACAAAATTACTATGTGAATATTTGAAAAACTGTATCATGAGGTTGTATTTTCTTTTCGATCTGATGTCATTGATTTCATGTCTCATTGATTAGACTTCTTAGAATAAATTAGAAAAGGGAAAAATAATGCAATATTTATATATTTTTTTTTATTGCAAGCAATTCTCTGCGATATCGGCCGATTTTGACCGTTTTAATTTTTTGTTGTAAATTTTGCCCCCGAGTTAGGATAAAAAAACAAGTTTTTTTTGGAAATTGAAATAAAAAAAAACATTTACAGTCGACTCTCTAGCCGTCGATCTTGTCGATATCAATATTGCTCCATCTGTCAATTAGTTTCTCTGTCCCTTCAAAAGCATGCTTTGATTTTTTCGTTCTATAAAGAACCCGTCGAGAACCTCCCGTCCCTTCATTATCGAACCACTTACTTTTCCTGTCATCCTCGAACGACGAAATGGCCTACTTTTCTCTGCCAAAAATAACAGCATGGACAATTAATACCGTTCAATACCAGTGCTGAAAAGTTCTGCTTTTCGGAACTGAAATGGGTGCTGAAAAGTTGAGCTTTTCAGCAGTGGTATCGAAGAGTAACATTTTAAATATTTTTTTTTTTATTTTAACGGTGAGTTTACTAAACACTACTAAATGGATGTTAGACATAAAATTCCATTCAAATTCCATTCAAAAAAACTTTGTTAGCAACTCGTTGCAAAACTTGGTTGAATAAATGTACGACTCGTGCTGAAAATATCTTCTTTTCGCAACTTGTTGTGTAAACTACTACAGTCGACTCTCTGGTTGTCAATATGCAAGGGACCGTCGAGGAAGAGAAGCATCAGTTTACAGAACGATGCAAAATGAAGACTCGATTTAATTTAGTTTTTTCTTGCTAACCAGCTATGGGAGAGAATCATGGCAACGTCCAGCAAACAAAAACAAAGAAATGTCAAAGCTTCGTTACTTAAAGAAAAAAGTCTATGCAAGCCATGAGAAAGTGAAATTATTGACAACCGGAATAGATGTTTAAAGCAGATGGAATCCAAGGGACCGTCGAGGAAGAGATCCTTCAAGCAAGAGAAAATATCGAGGAATAAAGACAATCGAAGTATGCAGTTTGAAGGGACTGAAGAATTCATCGGTACATGGAGCAATATTGATATCGAGAAGATCGACAGCCAGAGAGTCGACTGTATTTTGCAATTCCGCCTCGAAACTAGGGGAACTAAACCCTTTCTCAGCCTATTTCTATTATCGGCCTATCAGCACTTTGAACATGAATTAAAGCTTTCATAAAGTGTTTTTGACTGTTCCAAAGTAATAAATAGCTCAAATAAAAGTGAGCAAGATACTCTCCATTGTTGATACATCTGAAAATGTTGATTTAATAGCGGAAAACGGCAAAAGTGATGAGAATTGGTCGAACGGCTTAGTGTGATTAAAATGGGTATATTTCCCCTATGTCAGTACCTACTTTTCCTGTCATTCTCTAACGACGAAAAAGCTTTCTTCACTGTACCAAAAATGGCAGATTCGAATAGTAGGACTGTTCAATATAAATGCTGAAAAGTTCAATGCTTTGTTTCACTGCATGTTTGGCAAATTTGAATATTTTTTTTTCGAAAAGATCATAAAATTTCAAATATGTTTAATTTTAAACATCGAAAATTGGACGATTGGCATTAGAAAAAAAACTTGGATTTTATTTGTATTGTTTGATTAGGTTCAAACTTTGTGGGGTCCTTCCCTATGACCCATCAATCAAAATAATGGCTTCATTGGTCATAGGGTAGGACCCCACAAAGTTTGAACCAAAAAAAAAGTATAAATAAAATCCATTTCCGGTTTTGTTGGAGAATAGCTCAACATGTATTTTTTTATTTTCGACTTTTTTTTATACTTTTCAGGGGACTAAAAAAGGCATCTTTTGCGCTAGGGTTTAGGATATTTCAAAATTTGGTACCGGAGGTATGAATTTTGAATTAAAAATATTATTTGTTGGATAATCTAAAAAATAAAAAATCAAAATAATTTCAAAACTATAAAATCAAACTCAACATTTGAAATTTCTACCCTTTCAAAAGGTTAATATTTTTTTTGCTTTCTAATTTCAATCGAAGTAACCCTGGTTAAAAATTTGTAAAACAAAATTTCCCTTTTTTGTATAAAAATAAACATCAACCTCGGTGGTTGGTCACTTTTTAGTTTATAACCCGTTGGCTAAAAAGCAGTGTTGGAATTCGAGCGAGAAGAAGGAAAGCATTTCTCGCTCGCGAACGAGGGAGAGAACTTGTAGTACTTTTCTCTTCTCGCTCGCGCTCGCATTTTCGTTCGCGTTCTCGCTCTTGGCGCGAGCGCTCGCGAGCGCCTCTGGCTATCCGTTCGTCCCAAGTTAGCAATTTGTTTATCAGGCTTATGAATACGGACCAGCCGATGGTATAAAGGCGTAACTTCAATCGCTATGTTGTTTTTTGTTCGTTTCTAACACGTTCAACTTCTCGCGAACGGCAATTCTGGCTCGCGAGGAAGCCCGTTCGCGAGCGGAGGAGAGCACGGGCAATCGGTGAGTTTCTCTCGGCAGCTCGAAACTCGCTGCAAGAACTCGAGAGAGAGAAATTTTTCTCGCGAGAGCGCGATAATACCAACACTGCTAAAAAGTGATAAACTGCCATTTTTTACACGGGACTCACATTTACAATCAAACCAAACGTTTGGTAGTGAGTTCTATGAATAAGGGTGTCAATGTGAAAAGTGACCCTGTTCGTTTGACAAGAATTGATGTCATAACAATGGAGGTTTCAGTGCAGTATTTTTTTTTTGCCAAAAATCACAAAGTATCGTCATCAAATCGTCATTGTGTTCTACAAAATCACCAAATCTGCACTGATATCGCTGACGCTTTCGCCGGGGACCCCAAAGATGGTTACTTTGATTACAAATTTATCACTCGAATTTTTTTTATAGATTTTCATACAAGGTCCAAAATTTAAAACCCCGAAATCTCGGCCTATTTTGACAAAGAACTTTGTCCTATGGTTTCTATACGGGGTGTCAATCCAAAATTTTCGCGAAGCGAAAACGTTACGTAACGAATTCCCCTCTCGGCAAATTTCCCCTCTTTTTGGTGCACGCTGGTTGGTTGAACAAACGTTTCCCAATCAGTCAATATAGAGACGTGAGATTGATGTATCTAAAATCACCCCCACTCTACCTCATAATTTTCGGATCGTCGACGCGGCAAAAAGCGAATAAGGAGATGTAGGAGAATGGGTGCAAAAAGGCGGGGCATACGTCCCCGACCTAAATCAACAAAAAGCGGCTCAATCAGTCCCGAAAATTCATTCTGTTGCTGGACGTCAACGAGTCAACATCAGGAGCAGATGGCCTGGAGGCCCGGTAGCAGACGGCTTGGTGGCCCGGGAGCAGATAGCCTGGAGGCATGGACACGCCAAGACATGCCAGCCGGCATGAGCGGGAATTGGAATTGGCCACCACTTGGAGTGGCCGGAGGCCCCGGTGGGTGTTCCGATGGGGGGACATTTGCCGAACCATAAGAGTTGGTACAATATGGGTATCAAACTTTAGGGTTTTTGATACTGGATACGAAATTTTACATTTCGGCAGTAGTGGCCACAATCCGGAGTGGCCGGAGGCCCCCGGGATGTTCCGATTGGGGGACATTTGCCGAACCATAAGAGTTTGGGCAATATGGGTATCAAACTTTAGAGTTTTTGATACTGGACATGAAATTTGACATTTCGGCAATAGTGGCCACAATCCGGAGTGGCCGGAGGCCCCGCGGATGTTCCGATTGGGGGACATTTGCCGAACCATAACAGTTGGGGCAATATGGGTATCAAACTTTAGGGTTTTTGATACTGGACATGAAATTTGACATTTCGGCAGTAGTGACCACCACCTGGAGTGGCCGGAGGCCCCGGGGATGTTCCGATAGGGGGACTTTTCCCGAACCATAAGAGTTGGGCCAATATTGGTATCAAACTTTAGGGTTTTTGATACTGGACATGAAATTTGACATTTCGGCAGTAGTGGCCACCACCTGGAGTGGCCGGAGGCCCCGGGGATGTTCCGATGGGGGGACTTTTCCCGAACCATAAGAGTTGGGCCAATATTGGTATCAAACTTTAGGGTTTTTGATACTGGACATGAAATTTGACATTTCGGCAGTAGTGGCCACCACCTGGAGTGGCCGGAGGCCCCGGGGATGTTCCGATGGGGGGACATTTGCCGAACCATAACAGTTGGGGCAATATGGGTATCAAACTTTAGGGTTTTTGATACTGGATATGAAATTTGACATTTCGGCAGTAGTGGCCACCACCTGGAGTGGCCGGAGGCCCCGGGGATGTTCCGATGGGGGGACATTTGCCGAACCATAACAGTTGGGGCAATATGGGTATCAAACTTTAGGGTTTTTGATACTGGATATGAAATTTGACATTTCGGCAGAAGTGGCCGGAGGCCCCGCGGATGTTCCGATTGGGGGACATTTGCCGAACCATAAGAGTTGGGGCAATATGGGTATCAAACTATAGGGTTTTTGATACTGGACATGAAATTTGACATTTTGGCAGTAGTGGCCACCACCTGGAGTGGCCGGAGGCCCCGGGGATGTTCCGATGGGGGGACATTTGCCGAACCATAAGAGTTGGTACAATATGGGTATCAAACTTTAGGGTTTTTGATACTGGATACGAAATTTGACATTTCGGCAGTAGTGGCCACAATCCGGAGTGGCCGGAGGCCCCGCGGATGTTCCGATGGGGGGACATTTGCCGAACCATAAGAGTTGGGGTAATATGGGTATCAAACTTTAGGGTTTTTGATACTGGATATGAAATTTTACATTTCGGCAGTAGTGGCCACAATCCGGAGTGGCCGGAGGCCCCGCGGATGTTCCGATGGGGTGACATTTGCCGAACCATAAGAGTTGGGGCAATATGGGTATCAAACTTTAGGGTTTTTGATACTGCACATGAAATTTGACATTTCGGCAGTAGTGGCCACAATCTGGAGTGGCCGGAGGCCCCGGGGATGTTCCGATGGGGGACATTTGCCGAACCATAAGAGTTGGGGCAATATGGGTATCAAACTTTAGGGTTTTTGATACTGGACATGAAATTTGACATTTTGGCAGTAGTGGTCACCACCTGGAGTGGCCGGAGGCCCCGGGGATTTTCCGATTGCGGGACATTTGCCGAACCATAACAGTTGTGCCAATACTGCCCATAATTGAAAATTCGGCTATTATGCCAAATCAAGTATTCCGAGAAAAACGCGTTTTAGTGTTTGTGACAAAATCTCCGTCAAGGCAATTTCCCATAAGAGTGGCATATTAGCCGTTTGGTTTTTCGCATCGGCAGCCAAGTATAAGCACTATTTCAGTAAAATTCAAGTTCCAGAAGATGCTTTGGAACATCCTCTACCACCTGGTGCTAATATCTCGTTTTTGCCAAAAGTGGATATTAGCCGATTTTTCAATGGTGGGCAGAATAAGGGTATCAAACTTTAGGGTTTTTAATACTGGACATGAAATTTGACATTTCAGCAGTAGTGGCCACCACCTGGAGTGGCCGGAGGCCCCGGGGATGTTCCGATGGGGGGACATTTGCCGAACCATAAGAGTTGTTGCAATATGGGTACAGTCGACTCTCTGGCTGTCGATCTTCTCGATATCAATAATTCTCTATCTATCGATGAATTCTTCAGTCCCTTCAATCTGCATACTTCAATTATCTTCATTCCTCGATATTTTCCCTTGCTTGAAGGATCTCTTCCTCGACGGTCCCTTGGATTCTGTTTGCTTTAACAATCTCTTCCGGTTGTCAATAATTTCACTTTCTCATGGCTTGCATAGACATTTTTCTTGGCGAAACGAAGCTTTGAAGGGTGCTTGACATTAGTTTGTTTTTGTTTGATGGACGTTGCCATGATTCTCTCCCATAGCTGGATTTCAAGAAAAAAATATTTTCAATCGAGTCTTCATTTTGCATGGTTCTGTAAACTGATGATTCTCTTCCTCGACGGTCCCTTGGATATTGACAACCAGAGAGTCGACTGTATTAAACTTTATGGATTTTGATACTGGACATGAAATTTGAAATTTCAGCAGTAGTGGCCACACTCCGAAGTGGCCGGAGGCCCCGGGGATGTTCCGATGGGGGGACATTTGCCGAACCATAACAGTTGGGGCAATATGGGTATCAAACTTAAGGGTTTTTGATACTGGATATGAAATTTGACATTTCGGCAGTAGTGGCCACAATCCGGAGTGGCCGGAGGCCCCGCGGATGTTCCGATGGGGGGACATTTGCCGAACCATAAGAGTTGGGGCAATATGGGTATCAAACTTTAGGGTTTTTGATACTGGACATGAAATTTGACATTTCGGCAGTAGTGGCCTCCACCTGGAGTGGCCGGAGGCCCCGGGGATGTTCCGATGGGGGGACATTTGCCGAACCATAAGAGTTGGGGAAAAATGACTGTTAAACTTCTGAAATCTGTTTCTGGAAATTTAGAATAACTATTTCGTAATCAATTAGAGCCCTGAATAGGGCAGTTCAGCTCCACTTGCAATTTTCATCCCCTTAGTTTGATAGGACGTTGATATTATGTCTTAAAACTTTACAAATCAAACAGCCTGTTTCAAAGCCACGAAATAGACCACAAAAGAGTTGTCTTGTGTAATTATAAGGGAATCATGGGGAAATTTGGATCGGACGTTCTAACCGAAAATTTCAACAATCATCTAGCAAAGTTCTTTGTCATACTGGTCATGTGTAACATAACCACCTGCACCTTTTTTCATCCAGAATCAACAATTACACCCGCTTTACGATATTAAATTTTTGTTCAGATTTTTGAATAAATTTCCACAAACTATTACACCAGTTCAAAAGCCACGATCCATTAGCCTCATTGTAACCGTCATCTTCTAGCCATCATTGCCGCCCAGTAAAAGGTCCAGTGATGAGTTAGTTAGTGTGTAGTCACACCGTCTAGCACTTGATGGTTGACTGGCCGGAAATTTACCCGCGTTTGTTGACGCGTGCCTGGAAATGCCAAGTCGTGTTTACATGACTGCTTGCTGGCTGGTCGGAAGTCTTCCTCATTGATTGGCAAGACCTCTCCCGCAAGAACTGGGCACGAGAGGCGCGGGTCATTTTCATCCATCATTAGCTATGCCGGGGCATGCAATGGGCATAATTCAGCTAATGCATAAACGTTATTAGGCCGGGCTGGGCGCTTTATAATGTTGAATTTTAATTAATTTGTTGTGGAATGGAAATTCAATTACCGGGCGCGCACTGCCGTTGGCGGCAGGTTGATCAGCTCGATAGTTATCGATACGTGTGTTGATTTTAGAGCAGGTCTTTGTAAAATCAAGATATAAATTGTAAATAGTTATTTAAAAATAATTTGAATGTTTATTTTGAACTCATACATTCATGAGTTAGCATTTGTTAAATCTTAGTTTCCACAATAATGGATTAAATTACAATTTTTTACATCTAATTTTCCACAGAATCCCCCTCTTTGACGAACAGAGGACAAACATCGCGCATTGTTGTCGCGCGCCAATCAACGCCGCAGTGCGTGGTGCTCGATAGTTGACATCGGTGACAACCTGGACGCCTGGAAAATGTGCCCACCCGTTAGGCGTTTCGTTCTAATAACCATGGGATGGGACTCAATCACTGTCCGAATGGTGATAGTCAATTACAGCGCGGTATCTGCATTTTGCTGGATGATGATGGTGCAGTTGTTACCATTCCCACAGGCCGGGGACTTGCGAGCTTTCTGATAAGATTTACTCTCGTTCGTTCGGTGATGATGATTTACTATGCTAATGGGTTGCACGATTTGCTGGTCAATGAGCAATTATGATATTTGTATCGGGATTTATTGGAATGTGCACCGAGTGAGTTATATGCAGATTGATTTGCGGGAATTGAACACAAGCAGTTGCCAGTTTGATTTGAATGGAAAACATTTGGAAACTTGGCGACATTGTCTTTAGTTAGTATTTAGTACTTACTTTTATATTAGATATTTTTAATTTATATTTTTTCCGGAACCGTTAAACCACGCATAAAAATTAAATTTTAATTTTTGTTTTTTTTATTATGCAAAAAAAAACAATAGCGGGCGTCCAATTTGACATAAAAGTCCCTTTGACACCAAAATTCCATCTCATCGTTGTTTAAGGCTGCACATTATTGAGAAACACCTCTTTTTTCGCATGTTCAAAAATGGAAGGGGTCGTACTGCCCCTCCGTCACGTGATATCAAAAAACGGACCTCGGATTCGAGATCAGGGACAAAAGTTACCCCTTAGGACAAAGTTTCACGCAAATCGAAGAGGGGTCGGGGCAACTGCTGTGTGAGTTGGCGGAGAATTACCCCCATATAAAATGATGTGTATTTATTTTATTACTTGGGAAGGGATTTCTGATCTATTTGGTGTCTTCGACAAAGTTTTAGGGCTAACTAACTAACTAACTGCACGCTTAAAAAAATGTTTGTTGAAATGTTTTAATTTTGTGGAAAAATCTGTTTTTTTATTTAAAGAGTGGTCATGAATAACCAATTTCTAAAAAATAATTGGCTGGAGCTTTTTTTTATATTCAGAAAATTCTAAAATTTCAATAGATGTTTTCAAAGGGTAATCCAAACATATTTATTTTAAATGTCGATATTCAGATTAAAATTGTTGAAAAAAAAATCATTCTTAACATTTTCTCAACTCTTAAAATATTTTTTTAATTCACGACTGTCACTTATTAATATAACCTCTGGGAAGGGGAACACCTTTTATATCAGAAAAAAATGTGTAATTTTACCTCTGAAAATGTGTATTTTTACCACTTTTCTGGTGAAATGTAACTTTTTCAGTCTAAATTGAGGTATAATTTCTGTTTCTATGACATTTTTTGACATTTTTAGGTTTGATAGTCAAATTTGAAAGTGATCCAACGAATTTTACTCATTTTTTATGAAGATAGCCTTAGCCTTGTTGCAAAAATTCTATCAATATTGGTATCGAATGATCGGGATTTTTTGATCCACTTCGAAAGCAATAACACATTTTTTTAAACATACTCAAAATTTTCACAAAACCACGTATTTTCGAAAAAAAATCTCTTAATTTCAGGTTTTTACAGTATGGATATCAAATGATCGGGATTTTTCATACATTTCGAAAGTAATAACAAAAAAAAGCACTCAAAATTTTCACAAGACTACGTATTTATGAAAATACTCAAAATTTCATTTTTGTTATAATACGGGAATCAAATAACCGGGTTTTTTATACATTTAAAAAATTATAAAACATTTTTTTCAAATACCCATGTTGTAAAAACTGAAATTTTGAGTATTTTTTTGAAAATAGCACTGCTTAACCAAAGCAGCTGAAAGAATCAAAACCGGGGCAGTGCAAAACCGAGACGTGCAAAACCGGGGCATGACTGTATGTCTCTCCTGAAAATATACATTAATACCTAAACTCCCAAGCTCGAGAAAAAGGGGGAATTTGTATGGGAATTCCCCCTTTTTCTCGAGCTTGGGAGTTTAGGTATTAGTTATTTAACCCGTTTTTTTTAAACTCTGAAAGTCTAATCGTCAAAATTTTCTAAGCCGATTGTGAGAATCGATTTTACAGACAATTTTATACAAAAGTTTTCATATTGACCATTGTCCTTAGGCTATGTCCCCAAAAAATTAGCGAAAAAATCGGATCACTATTAAATTTTACTTTTATCAGTAAAGTTCAAAAATGTAACAAAAATAGTTTGTACTTTTAGTTCAGTATATTTTATCAGAAAGCTCATTAAATTTCTTTGAACTTTGTCTTTGGCCACTTTTTGAAACGATGCAACGGCAACGAAATAAAGCAATATCTTAACTATGAAAAACAAAAAATAAATAAATAAACAACCCTTCTCAAATGTCATCATCGAGTGCAACACAAAAATTCCTTATATAAACCTTAGGATAATATGTCCACAAAGTTTCATTGATATCGAAGAGAATAGGTGCAACCGATTTCCTATTTGGCATGGAATTGGGTCCTAAAATGAAGCGTAGATTGCTGATATTAATGTTTACAGCGATAAAGCTTATTTTTCTGAGTACAATGACCCTTTGTACGACCACAAAGAGTTTAAAATGTATTTTCAAATCAATTTTGAAAAATTAACCTCGTTGTCCTTCTTGACAGAAAAGCTCCTACCTGACAGCTCGTTTCAATGGGGTCATCGTTGATCCATCGAAAAAAATGCTGCCCTGTCAAAAAAAAATTTTGCGTTAAAATGAAAAAAAAGTGATTAGAAGTGGTTTTTAATCGTGTTTTTCCGTTGTACATAAAAATTGACATAGGGCTTTAGTACCCAATTATCTTTATCTTTAATTGACAAAAAATAACTAGGATCACCCTGATGGTAAAATCAAAATCGAGTCACAGAAAAATAAAACCTTTCGGATCACTTTTAGCCCAAGCTAAATAAAACAAATCCAGAAAAATAAAACCTTTTGAAAAAAAATGAGTTTTACAAATTAATTGAAAATGTTAAAAATAGTCTATAACTCATACTATTTCATAGTGAGACCAACAAAATTAACATACATTACCGCGTTAATCAGCGCGTAAAGCCGAGTGGTCATTAAGACTAGCTGAATATGGTGTCCAATGGGCACTGCCCATGATTCACAAAAGACGGAAAATAATTTCTTTTCAAATCATATTTTTTCGACGCTGTCTTGCTATCTTGTCGCACATCGCTTTTTGGTTGACCTTGAATAAACAAAAAACAAGAGCAAGCAATGTAAACAATAATAAACTCGTTTTGTTTGCTTGACCGTTCTGTGAATTGTCCCGAAGTTTGGTTGTATTTGGTTGCAGGAGTCCCGAGTTATAAATACACGGGTTTACGTTAGTCGGGCTTGTACGTGTGTCAAACGCGTTCTGACCTGAAATTTCTTTGGCCAGTTGTCGCACTTACAGCAATGTTTAGGGTGTGTCAAGATAGCACGATAAGATTCAAACTTCTGTCATTTTATATAATATCTCAGGATTGAAATCGAATTCTGCCAAGGTCAAAAGGTAGTGCCCAAGGTCAAATTTCCTGGTGACCCTACCGACTCGCTGACCCGTCGCAAATGTGGCTAATTTCGAAACAAATCAACCGCTCACGTGCACACAGAGCACCACCTGGTTGGTGAGGCCTGCACATGGTTTCCATAGCATAACTATAGAACTAACTAGAAGTTAGACAAACGCCACCAGGATGCCAGGATATTGAAAATTATTATGATTAGCATCACTCGCTCGCTCGACGCCGATGGAGGGGGAAATTGGGCATCATTATGAATGGGGGGAAATGTGGGGTGAGGTGGCCCCTAATGTTGGCTGCTGTGTAAGTGAGATTGAGTGTGAGAATATGGATAAATGGACACATACACTCTTGTGTGCCGGTGTTCGAGCGATGGATTATTCACACGATTATGGGATTTACTTTCCATTAGTGTGGATTTATGCAATTTGAAGAGAGAGAGAGCGATATTACTGACGGATGATTTGTTGATCAGTTTGTAAATTGAAATGGCGTACCAGGTGTACGGTGGGTGAGGACTGGAGAGGATATTGTAATCAATGTCGGAATGTCATAACGAACTAGATTCATTACTTCGTAGAAGTGACATTTGAACACATTGTATTGGTATTGGATTCTCAGAAATTGGTTGTGAATTGGGACTTCATGTATGTGACTCGAATCAATTGAACTGAACAGTGATTGACAGTTGAACTAAATGGAATACTCTAATCCCGATTAAACCATTCAGAAACTCTGTTAGGATTGCGAAGTTAGAGTCCTTGAAGTTGGAACATTCAGTAGACCGAGATGACTCCAATAAATTAATACAAATATTATAATCAGATTGTTTTCGAAAACACAAAAAAAACTGCTTAAGAACTGTATAAAAATCTCAACCAGAACCAGAAGGATTCACCTGACTTAACTTCAGTCACACGTGTATCATTGTGTGTGAGTATTTGTATATTTCTGTTTACGTTCACACGTACCAAAACGCACAAATATCATTCAACCAAATCGTCACGTAGCCGGGATAATCCCCAATTTATTTCGGTCACCGATTCCCCAATTGGATGGATTCGGGGCGGGGCTCTCTGAGAAAGCAACCCGGAATCAGATCCAAAAGCAGCAACACAGGGGATAAGAACCCTTGACGCGCCACTCTGGGGATGAAAGGTAGATTACAACCCGCTCTTCTCTGATTGAATGATCGTCCCAAAAAAAGAGGAAAAAAGAACGCCCTCTCCAAGTGAGTAGAGGTGATAAATATTTAACGCCCTGTGGGCCCACTTTCAGGAAGCCAAACATTTGGTCGGAATTGGCCTTTAATGGTTTTTCAATTTCGGAAAAAATAACTGCCCCCAAGAACCATAATGAATATTTATCGGGTTGGCGCTTATTGAAAATTGGAGTGTTGCCAGCAGTCAGGTCAATGCGAAAGCGGGGGGTTGGAAGTGAAAAAGTCACTTCTCCCCTTTTCTTCGAGAATAAATTTCGCTCAAAGGTGTGAAATCGAGTGAAAGGCGAGAAGTGAAATTCCCATTTAATTTTCAATTTCCAAGAAGTGGCGCTCATCCACTATCGTCGACGAGGACGTCTTGAACACTGGGAGAAACGTTTGAAGTGTTTCCAGTTTCCCCCTTTTTCTTGGAGAAAGCTAGAAGAATGATACTCTTCTAACTTCGCATATTGTGTGCCGAACGTTGTGACGTTCTGCTCCAAAGACAACTGACCCGGAAGGAATCTGCCTCCTCTTCTGGATTGCATCAATTAAACTTGGAGATAATCTGGGAGGATTGTTGACGAGAGATAGAAAAGATGTTCTTCCTAGTTTCATCCATCATCTGAATCAAGATTTTAATGAAATTAGCTGTTACAACAATTAATTTATTGTTCGGACCCCTCAATACAAAAATACAAAAATACAAAAATACAAAAATACAAAAATACAAAAATACAAAAATACAAAAATACAAAAATACAAAAATACAAAAATACAAAAATACAAAAATACAAAAATACAAAAATACAAAAATACAAAAATACAAAAATACAAAATACAAAAATACAAAAATACAAAATACAAAAATACAAAATACAAAATACAAAAATACAAAAATACAAAAATACAAAATACAAAAATAAAAAATACAAAAATACAAAATACAAAATACAAAAATACAAAAATACAAAAATACAAAATACAAAAATACAAAAATACAAAATACAAAAATACAAAAATACAAAATACAAAAATACAAAATACAAAAATACAAAAATACAAAAATACAAAAATACAAAAATACAAAAATACAAAACAAAAATACAAAATACAAAAATACAAAATACAAAAATACAAAAATACAAAAATACAAAAATACAAAAATACAAAAATACAAAATACAAAAATACAAAATACAAAAATACAAAAATACAAAATACAAAAATACAAAAATACAAAATACAAAATACAAAAATACAAAAATACAAAATACAAAAATACAAAAACAAAAATACAAAAATACAAAAATACAAAAATACAAAATACAAAAATACAAAAATACAAAAATACAAAAATACAAAAATAATACAAAATACAAAAATACAAAAATACAAAATACAAAAATACAAAATACAAAAATACAAAAATAAAAATACAAAATACAAAATACAAAATACAAAAATACAAAAATACAAAAATAAAAATACAAAAATACAAAATACAAAAATACAAAATACAAAAATACAAAATATAAAAATACAAAAATACAAAATACAAAAATACAAAATACAAAAATACAAAAATACAAAATACAAAATACAAAAATACAAAAATACAAAATACAAAATACAAAAATACAAAATACAAAACAAAAATACAAAATACAAAAATACAAAATACAAAATACAAAAATACAAAATACAAAAATACAAAAATACAAAAATACAAAAATACAAAAATACAAAAATAAAAATACAAAAATACAAAAATACAAAAATACAAAATACAAAATACAAAAATACAAAATACAAAAATACAAAAATACAAAATACAAAATACAAAATACAAAATACAAAATACAAAAATACAAAATACAAAAATACAAAAATACAAAATACAAAAATACAAAATACAAAATACAAAATACAAAAATACAAAATACAAAAATACAAAATACAAAAATACAAAAATACAAAAATACAAAAATACAAAATACAAAAATACAAAATACAAAAATACAAAATACAAAAATACAAAATACAACAAAAATAAAAATACAAAATACAAAATACAAAAATACAAAAATACAAAAATACAAAAATACAAAAATACAAAAATACAAAAATACAAAAATACAAAAATACAAAATACAAAAATACAAAAATACAAAAATACAAAAATACAAAAATACAAAAATACAAAAATACAAAAATACAAAAATACAAAAATACAAAAATACAAAAATACAAAAATACAAAATACAAAAATACAAAAATACAAAATACAAAATACAAAATACAAAATACAAAAATACAAAAATACAAAATACAAAAATACAAAATACAAAATACAAAAATACAAAAATACAAAAATACAAAAATACAAAAATACAAAAATACAAAAATACAAAATACAAAAATACAAAATACAAAAATACAAAATACAAAAATACAAAAACACAAAATACAAAAATACAAAAATACAAAAAAATACAAAAATACAAAAATACAAAAATACAAAAATACAAAAATACAAAATACAAAATACAAAAATACAAAAATACAAAATACAAAAATACAAAAATACAAAAATACAAAAATACAAAAATACAAAAATACAAAATACAAAAATACAAAAATACAAAAATACAAAATACAAAAATACAAAATACAAAAATACAAAAATACAAAAATATAAAAAATACAAAATACAAAAATAAAAATACAAAATACAAAAATACAAAAATACAAAAATAAAAATACAAAAATACAAAATACAAAAATACAAAATACAAAATACAAAATACAAAATACAAAAATACAAAAATACAAAAATACAAAATACAAAATACAAAAATACAAAAATACAAAAATACAAAATACAAAAATACAAAATACAAAATACAAAATACAAAAATACAAAAATACAAAAATACAAAAATACAAAAATACAAAATACAAAAATACAAAATATAAAAATACAAAAATACAAAAATACAAAAATACAAAAATAAAAATACAAAAATACAAAATACAAAAATAAAAAATACAAAAATACAAAATACAAAAATACAAAAATACAAAATACAAAAATACAAAAATACAAAAATACAAAAATACAAAAATACAAAATACAAAATACAAAAATACAAAAATACAAAAATACAAAAATACAAAAATACAAAAATACAAAAATACAAAAATACAAAATACAAAAATACAAAAATACAAAAATACAAAATACAAAAATACAAAAATACAAAATACAAAAATACAAAAATACAAAAATACAAAATACAAAAATACAAAATACAAAATACAAAAATACAAAAATACAAAAATACAAAATACAAAAATACAAAAATACAAAAATACAAAATACAAAAATACAAAATACAAAAACAAAAATAAAAATACAAAAATACAAAATACAAAAATACAAAATACAAAATACAAAAATACAAAATACAAAATACAAAAATACAAAAATACAAAAATACAAAATACAAAAATACAAAAATACAAAAATACAAAATACAAAAATACAAAAATACAAAATACAAAAATACAAAATACAAAAATACAAAAATACAAAATACAAAAATACAAAAATACAAAATACAAAAATACAAAATACAAAATACAAAAATACAAAAATACAAAATACAAAATACAAAAATACAAAATACAAAAATACAAAAATACAAAAATACAAAAATACAAAAATACAAAAATACAAAAATACAAAATACAAAATACAAAAATACAAAAATACAAAAATACAAAAATACAAAAATACAAAAATACAAAAATACAAAAATACAAAAATACAAAAATACAAAAATACAAAAATACAAAATACAAAAATACAAAAATACAAAATACAAAAATACAAAAATACAAAATACAAAATACAAAAATACAAAAATACAAAAATACAAAAATACAAAAATACAAAAATACAAAAAATACAAAAATACAAAAATACAAAAATACAAAAATACAAAAATACAAAATACAAAAATACAAAATACAAAATACAAAAATACAAAATACAAAAATACAAAATACAAAAATACAAAAATAAAAATACAAAAATACAAAAATACAAAAATACAAAATACAAAAATACAAAATACAAAAATACAAAAATACAAAAATACAAAAATACAAAATACAAAATACAAAAATACAAAAATACAAAAATACAAAATACAAAAATACAAAATACAAAAATACAAAAATACAAAAATACAAAAATACAAAAATACAAAAATACAAAAATACAAAAATACAAAATACAAAAATACAAAAATACAAAAATACAAAAATACAAAAATACAAAATACAAAAATACAAAAATAAAAATACAAAATACAAAAATACAAAAATACAAAAATACAAAAAAAATACAAAAATACAAAATACAAAATACAAAATACAAAAATACAAAAATACAAAATACAAAAATACAAAATACAAAAATACAAAATACAAAAATACAAAAATACAAAAATACAAAAATACAAAAATACAAAAATACAAAAATACAAAAATACAAAAATAAAAAATACAAAATACAAAAATACAAAAATACAAAATACAAAAATACAAAAATACAAAAATACAAAATACAAAATACAAAAATACAAAAATACAAAATACAAAAATACAAAATACAAAAATACAAAAATAAAAATACAAAAATACAAAAATACAAAAATACAAAAATAAAATACAAAAATACAAAAATACAAAAATACAAAATACAAAAATACAAAATACAAAAATACAAAATACAAAAATACAAAAATACAAAAATACAAAAATACAAAATACAAAAATACAAAAATACAAAAATACAAAATACAAAAATACAAAAATACAAAAATACAAAAATACAAAAATACAAAAATACAAAATACAAAAATACAAAAATACAAAAATACAAAATACAAAAATACAAAATACAAAAATACAAAAATACAAAATACAAAAATACAAAAATACAAAATACAAAAATACAAAAATACAAAAATACAAAAATACAAAAATACAAAAATACAAAATACAAAAATACAAAAATACAAAAATACAAAAATACAAAATACAAAAATACAAAATACAAAAATACAAAAATACAAAAATACAAAAATACAAAAATACAAAATACAAAAATAAAAATACAAAAATACAAAAATACAAAATACAAAAATACAAAATATACAAAATACAAAAATACAAAATACAAAAATACAAAAATACAAAAATACAAAAATACAAAAATACAAAAATACAAAAATACAAAAATACAAAAATACAAAAATACAAAAATACAAAAATAAAAATACAAAAATACAAAAATACAAAAATACAAAATACAAAAATACAAAAATACAAAAATACAAACAAAAATACAAAATACAAAAATACAAAAATACAAAAATACAAAAATACAAAAATACAAAAATACAAAATACAAAAATACAAAAATACAAAATACAAAAATACAAAATACAAAAATACAAAAATACAAAAATACAAAAATACAAAAATACAAAAATACAAAATACAAAAATACAAAAATACAAAATACAAAATACAAAAATACAAAATACAAAAATACAAAAATACAAAAATACAAAAATAAAAATAAAAAATACAAAAATACAAAAATACAAAAATACAAAAATACAAAATACAA
Organism: Culex quinquefasciatus; assembly: GCF_015732765.1. NCBI lineage: Eukaryota > Metazoa > Arthropoda > Insecta > Diptera > Culicidae > Culex > Culex quinquefasciatus. The sequence continues at coordinate 31,462,886 of NC_051862.1, read as the reverse complement.
AATACAAAAATACAAAATACAAAAATACAAAAATACAAAAATACAAAAATACAAAAATACAAAAATACAAAAATACAAAAATACAAAAATACAAAAATACAAAAATACAAAAATACAAAAATACAAAAATACAAAAATACAAAAATACAAAAATACAAAAATACAAAAATACAAAATACAAAAATACAAAAATACAAAAATACAAAAATACAAAATACAAAAATACAAAAATACAAAAATACAAAAATACAAAAATACAAAAATACAAAAATATAAAAATACAAAAATACAAAAATACAAAAATACAAAAATACAAAAATACAAAAATACAAAAATACAAAAATACAAAAATACAAAAATACAAAAATACAAAAATACAAAAATACAAAAATATAAACCCAAATTTTCTATTCAGATATGATCAATAACCCTAAGATCCCTTTCAATGAACCATCATTAAGATCTTCCACCACAATGACAAATAAATATTATATGGTTGACCCCGCTGACAGTTTCCTTCGATACTTAATTCAAGTAATCACAATTTTAGTATCTTGTTCTCGAACCCTCCTCTGTTCCTAGCCCAACTCTAACCTCGTACCGAACATCAATTCATTAATGGAATCCCGTGCGCACAAATGTTATAATTACAAGTGTTGCCAGTCCCGAACTCGGCTGTCTGTCTGTATGGATGTGATTAAATCACATAAAAGGTTGATGGTTATGCCCTCCCTCACCCCCCCCGTTACTTCCTGTTCGGAAATGGACCAATTTGAGACTTCCTCTCCCGAAAAGAGGAGGAGAGTTTCGGAAATTGTCTGATTCTGCGGCGGAAGTGCTGCGTGCGAGCTTCCTCGAAGGACACGATGTGTGAGCTTGGGAGGTGTTTAGCAGGCAGCAGCGTCCTGAGGAGGACTTGTGTGTACAGTTATGACGATGCCATTGTGTGGTTCCGAGTATCGACGTCTATCAGTGCGGGAACAGACATTGTGGATGACGCGTTGGTAACGTCTTGGGTGGTTGCTAGGGGTGCTTAGTGCTTAAAATTAAATTTAAAAATTCATGTAATTTTCAAAAAAAAAAAAATCTTCGAACGAATTAAAGTTCTAAGGTATATGTGACATTGTAATTTTCTATTGATACTATTTGATATAGTTTGAACATTGACCATCCCTTTATGATACTTAATCAGTAAAGCACGTAGTCGTAGTTTAAACATGACGTTTTCATATCATTGCTGTAGAGGTACTTTGACACAATCGTAGTTTGTAAATTTTTCTTTTTATTTTTCTGATGGAAATCTTTTTGAATTTATACGAATTTGAAAAAAAAAGATATTTGGAAAACGTACAAAAATCATTTTCAATTTTTGATTGATTTTGAAATTTTGATTCTATTATTCAATTATCAATTGTTATCAATTATTAAAAAAATGTTTCTATAAAAATTCTTCATAAATGAAAAAATGTGCCAACATATCATCATAACCACCCAAAGAAAACTAGACTCATAACAGGAAGATACTTAGTGCTCCACAAAACGCCGACGCGTTCTTGGCTCTTGGGGTTTTTGGTTATAACGACGAATCCTTTCCCCGCCTTCTACGACGCCATCCTGAGGAACTGAATCTCCAAAATGGCACACGTCTTTCGTGCACGTCTTGTGGGTTTTTATCGGGGAGGAACGAGATTTTATTGCTTAAGCGTACACTGGCACTGGGAAGGAATTTGAGGCATTGTTATGTAGTGTTGTGGTACATGGAAGCTGGCTGAATAGAATATAATCATCATACTAATATGCATAAACCATTAAATTATTTTAGCCCTAGTTCGACGGAAATGTGCGAAACAAAGTGATTCTTAAGGTTCGCAGTGAAGTCAAATGTGATATCTTAGTGTACGGTGATGGTTTTAGTGAAGTGATGTGTATGGAAGTAAAATGTCACAGACTCTTGACAAATTAGAATTTATTTTTTAATTTAATCCAAAAACATTTCATAGATGACTCATGACTTGTCTTTTGTGCTTTATGTTAACTTGATTCAATTTTGGCTTTACTATCTTTGGTCTTGTTTTTTTCTTGTTTCACGAATATTTCATATTTTAACATTGTGAATCGGACCATTAGTTGCTGAGGTAACGACGTTAGAAAATGGTGGGTTGTTTGGATGAGACTTAGAAAACATCAATATTCCTATTTTTAAACATTTGCAATATCTCACGAACTAAGGGTCGTATCGACAAAGATCATAAAGGCAAAATAAAGAGAAATATATTTTCTCAGCTTTTAAAAAATTTTTTTTTTTCAAAGGTGGGCAAACATTTAAAAAAAAACTGCGACTATTTGAAAAAAAGACCTAAAAATGGCTTTAACTTGAAAACGGTGCACTTTATCAAAATTTCACTGGAATACATTCTGATTGCAAAGTCGATTTTAAATCGAAAAAAGAAGTTGATTTTTTTTTGCGACCAATATTTCGATTTGTTTGAAAAAATCGGTATTGATTCAAAAAATTATAACTTGGTCAAAGATTTTTTGCCCATTCTGGACATTTCTGAAAAGTTGACATTTTATGTCCCCTGAACAAATCAAAAAATGAGAAAAATTAAAAATAGTGTTTTTTTGCAAATCAAGTTTTAGTGACAAAAAGTTAAATTAAAAATCACCAAAAAAATTTTTTACCGTGTATCATTTTTTCAGTGTAGTCCTTATCCATACCTTTGCCAAAGACACCAAATCGTTTAAAAATTTCTTCAAAAGATAAAGATTGTTGAATTTTCATACATAATTTTTGTATGGACAGCTGCTAATTTTGTATGGAAAATCGTATAGACAAATTAATAATGTAAAATGGCTTCTTTGGACATACCGAAAGCACCATAAAAGTTTCAGCCGGATTTAAAAATACAAAAATTAAAATTCATGAAAAAGACCGATTTCGTAGAGAATTCAGAAAATTCAGAGAAAAGAAATATTCAAAAGTGGCGAATATCCATTTACAGGACTCGGAGATATGATTTTATGAACATAAAAAACGGGTTATTTTCGACGCTCTTCGCCCAAAACGAATACCGTCATCAGGGGTGACATTGGGTCTGGGGGGTGAGATTGGGTCATACAAATTTCAGCCTTTTTGCATGACCCAATCTCACCCCCTAGACCCAATGTCACCCACCCCTGATGACGGTAAGTTGCGAACACGAGAAAAATCAACTTTTTCACTAAAACTGCAATACAGTCCAGACTCGATTATCCGAAGGCCTTGCCAAAATTTCACTTTGGATAATCGAATCACGATTAAAACATTTTTTTTGTTGTCATATTTTTGATTGTTGAGCTTTAGTATGACCCTTAAACTACTCTAAAGTTATTTAGAATTTTCAAATCCAAGATGGCGGCCAAAATGGCGATGATGAAATATTGAAAAAAAATACATTTTTTAATTTTACATGCAACGCGAATTGGATGTTTAAAGTAAGAAAATAAAAAATACGATAAAAAATATTTTTTGTTCGTGATTCGATTATCGATTATTCGATTATTCGGATAATCGAGTCAGGACTGCAACTTGAAAATAGAAGCGTTTATCTACATTTTTTTTTGCTACCAAAATTGCGTATTTAAATTACTTAAATTAATTTTAATTTTTATCATTGGTTAAATTTTCAAGTTATCTCAATTTTAGTAAAAATGATAATTTTTTATAGTTTTCTTCATTTTGCTGTTTTTGGGTGAGGCACGTCAAAAAACCCGTTTTTTATATTTTCCATTTTTGAACGTTTTGTGCAAAGTATTACAAGGAATTATAGAATGATATTTTCAAATATGAGCTTTTTGATTTTGATACCTTGGAACCAGCAAATGAAATTTTCGTAGGACCTTTTCAAAAATTCAGCTAGTTTTTCGAACCTCATTATGTTTTTCCACAAAAGCCCATTTCATAACCTTTCTTTTGAAACATGGCGCTCGAAAATTGGTTTAGCCGTTTCGGAGTTACGATTTTTTGAAAAATGTAATTTTTGTGAAAATCGACGAAAAACTTCATTTTCGGGAGCACACTATATCGGAACACCCTAATTGCCAAATAATAAAAATACGGGACTTTTTATTTTGGTCAGTTGGTGCTTCCAAGCCAAATTTAACATTATTCTGATCCTTCCTGTTCGACGTGGAATTGCTGCTTTATGTAATTTCTCTTTGAAATTTTCTAGCGATATTTTCCATGTTATGAATGTAATTTTTTACTGTATTATGATATTTCACTTAAATATTTGATTTAAAATTGATAATGGTTTTTTAACATTATGGAGAAAAATATATTTTTTTCCTTCAACAAACTCTTCAATGAGAAAATCCAAAATTTCAATGCTCCCCTTTTCACGACCCTCTTCCAAACTCACCCTATAGCGATGTAAATGCTGAAACTGTTACCCCAAATGGCGGTGGAAAAACTGGAAATATGTATCTCATAAAGCTTTTTCGCCTCATACATATGTAACGCCATACCACCACCAGCAGCAGCAGCAGCAGTTGCGAAGCTTGATTTAATGTGTTTCTGAAAACTTAATAAATTTTTGCTTTATGGCTCACCTAAAAGACACTCCAGAAGCAGCCGCCCCAACTGCAGGTCCTTTGGTGACATAATTTTCGATCCCGCGCTGCTCGATTTCTGCTGGCTTGCCAAATGGAGGGAAAAAGGATTCGTCATTTATTCATGTAACTTCGTTCGAAAGTGGAACATTAAGTCTCGGGCTCGGCAAAATGACGAAAAACCTCGGGGTGAAATATACAACTGGTAATTAAGCCATGGCACAATTTTCCAACCTAAAAAAGGAAGAGGGGGGTTGAATATTCAATGACACAAAATTTGTGCTGATGTTAGGGTTAAGAGTATGAATACAGAATAATTGAGCAGAAAGGTTGAAAAAGTTGAAACAATTTTAGCAACTTGCTTCGAAAAACGGTTTCGCAAACTTTGTCTCACTTTATTAGTTGGGGTTTGTTGATTTTCTGTGGGGTTACAAAATTAGATACAAACTTCCATGCAAGTGATGCGATTCAAAGGGCTTCGATTATCTTTGTCTTCTCATGTCATGGATATCTGAGTACCGGAGTCCAGAAACTCCCCCAAAACTGCCCGAGGAGAGGAGCGTAACAGTTTGCTGATGCGATGATGAAGGTGTAATCGGATAACGGATCTCCAAACATTTCATCTGCCACGCAAGAGAACGTTGAACGACTGCTGGGAAAGGGACGAAAAGGGACACATTTTTGGGGGAGTGGGGATAAGGCAAAGGAATTTTTCGTGCGTGGGACGCGGGGGGGAATGTTTTCCAAAACTAGGTCAATTGGGGACGTGCCCCGGAGGGTAAATGGGCGGTAGATTTCCACAGCGCTTCGAAAATTTTCCATTTGTTTTAATTTTCGTTCGGCAATCAAGAGGACTGCCTTTTTTTCTCGATTTCTTTCACGCAATGCCGGCAACCACCTGGAATGTATCGTTTTGTCAATATTTATTGCAAAAGAGCCTAATAATATGTGACGGCTTGGGGGAGGCAGAGGTTTCAAAAATTCGACTGTAAAACAGCTTAGAATCAGCGAAAAATTTCAAGTTTTACTGATGAAACCCTTTTGAAATAAAAGAAGAGCATCAATAAAAAACATACTATCACTTTTTTTTTGCATGGCAGAATTGATCAATATTATTTTTATACATTGTACAGTTGTACAGTACAGACTCAATTATCTGAATTTTCGTTTATTCGACCTTTCGAAAATCCGAAGGTTTCGGACATTTGAATCATGAAAACATATTTTACTTTTACTTTTTTCTAAGTTAAATTATAGTTGTTGATTGCCTGCAGGGTTGCGAATGAGCGAGCGCTCACGGAAAGCGTGCTCGCTCCAGCTGGAGCGTGAGTTTTTATCAGGTAGCTCGTGCTCGCTCACGCTCACCGGAGCGTTTTGCGCTCACGTGAGCTGGTGAGCCAAAGTAGGTAGTTGTTTTCCCTGTTGAAGCATCTGCCTGTTTGAAACGAAGTTTCTAGAACTATCTCAGCACAGGCAGCAAAAACAAACAAGAAAGTGGTCAAACAAACAAAAGAAAGCAATAAAATGGATTTAGTGGGCGAACCGAATTATACGTTCTATTTAAATTCAGAATTAGTCAAGGGGCAGAATGATTCACTCTTGAGTGTGCTAACAAAGAGCTAACTCATTCTTAATGTAAAAAATCATTGACGTGAAGAGATGCACTGATATGTACAACTCAAGGTGGTTTTAAAAACACAAAAATAAAATAAAATTTGTTTTGTTGGAACTTTAAAAAAAACAGCAGTGAGCTTTATTAAAGTTATAATCATCCCTATTATTCGGATATTAGAGAATGTCCATATTCACAAAATCATTTATTGAATCTGTAATTGAATATTTTCAGAGGTTTGGTAGCGGAAGTGTTAGATATAATTTACTTGACGGAAGAGGAGCCACTCTTTATGTGCTAAAACATAACAATGACAATTTATATTATTTCATTCAAATGGGTTATTTCAAACACTAGCAATTTGGAGGCTTTTTTGTAAAAAGAGAACTGTTTCAACAATTTTACCCTATTTTCTAGAATGAGAAAGAGAAAGATAAACTTTATAAAAATGATCAGCCGTTTCCAAGCGCTGAATGATTTATTAAATGGAATGACTTTTGTTTAATTATTGCTCATTCTGATCCGAACGCTGGAATGGTAGTCAACAAACTGTTTAGTTACATAAAACAGTTTAATTTTATATTTTAATCAATCAAGCATATAACATTGAACCGAACGTACCCCAGCATAAATCTTCTTGAATTATTTCATTGTTTTGTAAGTTTTTCTAAGGTTTACAGTCCTTTTTGTTCACGCGCTCATACGCTTCCCTTGTTTCCACTGACATGCTGCGCCTTAAGTACTGTCTCAAAAAGTTAAACGATTCGCGATACTTCCAAAGTGAGCGCTCCGTGAGCGAAAAATGAGCGCGAGCGCGAGCGTGGGGCAAACGCGAGCTGAAAAAATCGGAGCAAACGTGAGCGAGGGCAAACGTGAGCTAGCTCACGCAGTGCTCCTCCTCACGAATGAGCGAAAAGTGAGCGCTCACGAGCGCGTGAGCGCGTGAGGAACGCAACACTGATTGCCTGTTACATAGAAAATGCATTTTCTCTTATTATTTGGCTCAACCACCTAAAATAAGGCAATGGGAAATTTAATTCGATTCGAACATACGAGGTGATTTATTTTTCGAACGAATACGGATAATTAAGTCTGGACTGTACAAGTGAGATTAAAATATTTTAAATATGGCTTATGTTGTACAAAAAATAAAAATAATAAATTCAAAATTAATTTAAGTAAAAAATCATCACCATCATGATTTTTTTTCTTTCCAGAGAATTGTATAACACTGGTAATTCCCTAATCCCGAAAATGTTAATATGTTGTCCCTGTTTTCCCGAAATTGAATAAAATATCGGCAATATGGCTTCTTGGTTACAGGCATTTGGGGCGAATCAGGACAAATGAAACGAATTGGGATAGCTGTTTTGCACTATAATTTTATATTTTCATTTGATTTTTGTTTAAAAATAGTTGTTGTTTGGTCGTTTATTTCAGGCAACTTCATCTTCTTGGTGTTTTTCAAATATAATGCTGTAAATAAAATGTCCCTATCCCGACTCTAGTCCAGTTTAGTCCTAGTTGTAGGTTAAGTCACTGGAGATAAAATATAATTTGAAAAATATTTCGTTACAAAAACTAAATTCTAAACAAAGTATTAAAAGAACTTAATTTCAAGCTCAATGTGTGAAGTTTAAAAAAAAAGTATCAAAAAATGATTTATACATTATTACAGATAAAACACTATTAAAAAAATAATGAATACATGAAAACTTTTATGAAATCTTTTTTTCTAAACATTTACGATTTGTACCAATTTGTGAAATTAAAATAAAAAATGAGTAAAAAGGTTTTAAAGTTTTTATTTGATTTATTGTGCAATAATAAGCGTGTCTAAATAACTCAGAATCATTTTACTAGATTTTTCATTCAAATGAAATATTGTTTTCTTGCTCTCTCTCTTGTATTTTCTAAGGCTCTTTATTTGAGAAATTAAAGGAGGGAAAAAATCCTTAAATAATATTTGCAATGGCCAGATAATCAAATAATTATATTATTTCAAGCTTTTTAAAACACAAAATATTATTTTTTTGGTTTCCAGCTTGAAAATCATTCCAAAATATTGAGAAATGTTTTTTATTACCATTCCAAAAATATGCAGGAATCTAAAAATAAAATTCTCGGACGTCTTATTTCTGATGATTGTCATGAAAAAGTTTAAATTATATATGATATAGTTTCGGTTTTTATTTATCGACATTAAAGTCTACTATGATTCTGCTTTCGTTTTTTTTATCAACATGATGAATATTCTCAACCATATTTTGATCTTATGATAAGTTTGAATTCCTGTCACATTAGAATGTTTCGACAAGTTTTTGTATGAAAAGAGCTTTTCATTATTTTTAATATAATTATTGTGAATCCTCATTAATAGTCTACCTAAAAGATTTTGCTGAAAATATAATTTAAAATAGCAATTATGCATTCAAATATAAACTCTACATTCATGTGATAACTTTTTTTTCAATGATCTTTTCAATTAATATGAATAGTTTCAAATTTATGTCAGGGCTCCTGTTACGAAATTGTTGATATCTTCAATTAAAAGTGATAAAAAAATGTGCCGATAAATATTATTCTCTAAAATGTAAAATTATTTTTCAGAAATATGTAGTTTAGAATTATGATTAGGTATTGAAAAAAATGTTTCAAGGTACTTAAAATTACACATCGGTTGACAACAAGTTTATTTTAGGCCATATTTAAGTTTTTTCTGAGATTTTAGAAGAAACATCAGCGATTTTATAAACATGCTTAAAATATAGCGCAATAATGCCATCATAAGATAAAAAGTTTTATATTACAAGCTAGTTGCAAACATTTTAAATTAAAGAGCAGATTATTTTTAAAATATCATTAGAAAACATAAAAATGGCAGTTTAAGTGAAAGTGTACTCGAATGTTTCTGAAATTATGATGTGCAAACTGAAAAAAAAAACAAAAGAAAAATCTTCGACATTTGATTCAAATTTCTCTAGATTTCGTCAATTGTGTGCTATCTTGTGACAGCGACCATTTAGTACTTTTCGAGAAAATCGATTTTTAAAGTTTGTTGGTAAATAATTTCAAAACTATGAATGATAGAGCCAAATTTTTTGAGGCAATCGGTTCGTATACTATCGCTTAACAAACGCTCCAAGTTTCAACTAATTTGGTTACACCAGTCAAACGATACAGTAAATAATGGAAACAAAAATCTGAAAAGCACGTGTCACAAGTGTGTTTCGAAAGTAAATTTGTACTACGTGTCACAAGTGTGCACAGAATTCCCATACAAACTAAAATAAGCTTAAATCAATAGTTTAGCCGACTTAATCACTATATTTCCGAAAACAAAAGATTGCATTGCCTTTAGAAAGTGTGTATCAACATAAATTTGTGAAAAACAAGAAAAAATTTCCACATTTTCCAACAACATGTATGACGTGTCACAAGTGTGCACAATCATTTTGATGCTAGATTGGTCTATGTCACAAGTGTGTATTGCGATATCCGGGAAACGGAAGCGAGTTTCCAAAATCGGGTTAAAGCATCTTGTAGTGTTTGTTAAGTATAGCAAAACGTCATCATTAACTCATTTTCGACCAAAATGGTCTATGTCACAAGATAGCACACAACTGACGATTTGGACTTTAAAAAAATTCTGTAAAATAGCCACACCACACAAAAAAATGAAGGTAGACTTCTGCATATCATCCATTTTTTTCAAACTATTTAAAGAAATCTGCTTTTCAATTTCAAATATTAAATTTAAAACCTTACAACTGGCGTTTAAAATAAACACTTTTAATTTAAAATTGGCATAAATGCCTATACATTTGAGGCTTGTTTATAAATTCGCTGATGTTTCTTCTAAAATTTTAGAATAAAAGCTGAATATGGCTTAAAATAAACTTGTTGTCAACCGATATGAAAAGAACTATAAAACTTTCAAACATGTTTTTGAACACTCATAATTTCAAACACAACATGCTTTTAAAAAAAATCGCATTTTAGTGAATTATATTTATTTACGCCTTTACTCGTCATTTTTATATAAAATAAGGTACAATAGATTTAGGCTCCCTGGACAAGTTCCAATCGACAGCATTGAATTTTGGTGAAATCTCTGCCAATAACGTCATGATTCGAATTCACGGACGCTTCGAAACCCAGACACTTCATTTTGTTTTATCAATTATTTGGATATAAGTTCGCATTATGAATGCCAAAACTGTGTTATTTGATGAACTCCAACATCAACTTTCATTAAAGTTTGTTTGATCGCTGTAGTTAATGCCAAAACAATTAAATACAATAAAATTATAAGTTTACCAAAAATGCGAAACATTTCACTTGAAATATTTCATAGGCGTTTGAAGCACCGGGAAGGCAAAGCAGAAATTTATGGTTACGATTTCCTTAAATTCTAGCAAATTTTTATATAAGGGTAATTCTCCGCCAACTCACACAGCAGTTGCCCCGACCCCTCTTCGATTTGCGTGAAACTTTGTCCTAAGGGGTAACTTTTGTCCCTGATCACGAATCCGAGGTCCGTTTTTTGATATCTCGTGACGGAGGGGCGGTACGACCCTTCCATTTTAAACATGCGAAAAAGAGGTGTTTTTCAACAATTTGCAGCCTGAAACGGTGATGAGATAGAAATTTGGTGTCAAAGGGACTTTTATGTAAAATTAGACGCCCGATTTGATGGCGTACTCAGAATTCCGAAAAAACGTATTTTCATCGAAAAAACACTAAAAAGTTTTAAAAATTCTCCCATTTTCCGTTACTCGACTGTAAAAATTTTGGAACATGTCATTTTATGGGAAATTTAATGTACTTTTCGAATCTACATTGTCCCAGAAGGGTCATTTTTTCATTTAGAACAAAATTTTTCATTTTAAAATTTCGTGTTTTTTCTAACTTTGCAGGGTTATTTTTTAGAGTGTAACAATGTTCTACAAAATTGTAGAGCAGACAATTACAAAAATTTTGATATATAAACATAAGGGGATTGCTTATAAACATCACGAGTTATCGCGATTTTACGAAAAAAAGTTTTGAAAAAGTTGGTCGTCATCGATCATGGCCGTTCATGGTCACCCGCGACAGACACGGACGACGAAACAAAGAGAAACGCAAAAAGTAACTTTTTCAAAACTTTTTTCGTAAAATCGCGATAACTTGTGATGTTTATAAGCAACCCTTATGTCTATATATCAAAATTTTTGTAATTGTCTGCTCTACAACTTTGTAGAACATTGTTACACTCTAAAAATAACCTTGCAAAGTTAGAAAAACACGAAATTTTAAAATGAAAAATTTTGTTCTAAATGAAAAATGACCCTTCTGGGACAATGTAGATTCGAAAAGTACATTAAATTTCCCATAAAATGACATGTTCCAAAATTTTTACAGTCGAGTAACGGAAAATGGGAGAATTTTAAAACTTTTTAGTGTTTTTCGATGAAAATACGTTTTTCGGAATTCTGAGTACGCCATCAAATCGGGCGTCTAATTTTACATAAAAGTCCCTTTGACACCAAATTTCTATCTCATCACCGTTTCAGGCTGCAAATTATTGAAAAACACCTCTTTTTCGCATGTTCAAAAATGGAAGGGGTCGTACCGCCCCTCCGTCACGAGATATCAAAAAACGGACCTCGGATTCGTGATCAGGGACAAAAGTTACCCCTTAGGACAAAGTTTCACGCAAATCGAAGAGGGGTCGGGGCAACTTTTCCCGATTTCGTGTGAGTTGGTAGAGAATTACCCATAAACTATCGATTGTTTTGTTGTTAACAGCTTATTTGAGACCTAAAGAATGCCATTCACTAACATTTCAGTCCAAATTTGTGCGATTCATAAGTAAAATCGAGTGTCCGGAATTCGAAGCAAAAGTGTCCGGATTTCGAATCAGCTTTTATCAGTGTCCGGGATTCGAAGCACAACAAGTCATCTTAATTTTGAAATTCTTATGAAAAATTGTTTGAAAAGACATATTTTGCATGTATTTTCTTGAAACTGACTGTTTATACTACATCCTGATGATATTTCTACATTTCCAACTTATTACATGATTTTTTGCCAGCTATAACAAAAATGATATGCTACTAAGTGTCCGGATTTCGAATCATGACGTTAAATAAAATTTAAAATTTGGAAAATGTTATGAAATCATCTTAAGCAAACCATGAGCACCCCCTTATTTTTGTTACCCCACACATAAACGTGGGTGCGCATGGTTGCTTATGATGTTTCCATACGATTAACACCTGAAATTTGCAATGTTCTTTATTGGCAGAGAAACTATAATTGATTTTTTTTGTCGATTGAACCATATTCAAGAAGCCCAAATTTATCATACCTTGACGAAACTTCGAGATGTATAATCTTGTTTTTTGCCGCAAAATATTTGTTTTATAAATTAGGTAAATGGTTAAATCAAAGTTATTTTTATAGCTAAATGATTAAAATATTTCAAGATTGTATTTCTGAACAACACTGATTCAAAATGTCAAACCAGTCAGCATCATCACTCTGAAATTTCCAGAATCCGCACCAGTTTGGTACACTGACTAAATTTACCAGAAACAAACCTAATTCCTGCGCAAATAGTATGCACGAATGATCACTGTCAACTCCCCCCCAGTTGCTATGTGTGTGTGTTTGTGTATGTTTGCGAGTACACAATCGCGCTAAACACAACACACACACAAACACACTCAGTCGCTTATGTTGATGTTGTTGTTGAGTTGTTGGAGTTGAGTTTTGGTGAGTTGTGTTGCGGGGTGGTACAATTTATCTAAACCAAAGGACCCTCCCCCCAACCTCAACGTTCATCTCAGGACGACCGGGATTTGCTTCAGTGGGAGAAGGCAAGGAGTCACGTACTTAGTCGCCGAAACTGAGCTGTTTCCGTTTCCGCTGGTTCCTGTTTACGGAGCAGACCATGTTCTACATAGTAATTGCGATGATGGGGGGTAGGGGGTTGGCCGTAGATTACGACATTTATTTTTTTGATTTGAATTTGTTTTGATATTTTTTATTTTTATGGTCGCAACTGTACAAAAGTTTATAATATCATTTTAACTTTAATTAGTAACCACGTAGTTTACGAACATGTTTGCAAGAAGGTATCGTCGCAATGAAACTGTTATTGTTTGTTTACCAAACTCACTGCATTAGCGTGACAAAGTGGTGGAGTTTGATTTAAATTCTGGAAACATGGTTGCTAACATCAAGTTCCTCGAAGCTGGTTTTGGGTCAAACGACTGAATTGAATTATTCTTTTGGAGCAATTTTGAAATAAATTAATTCACTATCACATGTGAAGTTCGCAACCCAACTGAAATCGATACGTGGTGTCATCATCATATTCAACCACAGAAATCACCCATGGGCAGCAAATCGCCGTCAGTTCCAGTTACTCTCAACAAGACAGCCAGAAGATGACGTGGGTTACCGCCATGAATCTACCCTGGCGAAGATTTAATCGGCTTCTGGAATTAATTTCCTTCCCGGACTTCTGCACCTTGTCAGTCCCGGTGTCGCCCCGGGGATAGACAGCTTGAATCCAGAGGGCACCGAGATTTGCACAAAATGCCAACAAAACGTGTGTGTCGTCCTCGTCCATAACTCGGCGTTCGATTTCCAGACATTTAATCCTGATTCTGGCGTTTTGCTATACTGCTGGCAAGTTATATTTTGTTACGTGCTGACCAGCTGGGACTCGTAGGGTGTGCTCTTAAATTGGATTTTTCAAAATTAATTTGGCATGTTCAAATTAATTTTTTCACTTTCTGATTAAAAAAAAATAAATTTTAACTAATTTCCACTTTTCATACCCCACCTTGATCTCAAAACCCTCACCGTACAGCTCACCATCGCTTATTGAAAGTGACAGTCAAACAGACAGGCCAATTCATGATCCTTGAAAGTCCTCTGTCCCCCTTTCCTTCAACGGGGCTGCTAGTACTGCACAAACACGATGTATTCGAGAGTCCTGCCAATCGCCGGGCTTTGTGATGGCCATTTTGTCCACCAAACAACAGATTGTTGACCGGCCAGCAGGAGTGGAGTAGAAAACTGCGTTCTGGGTTCAACCCTTCCACCGTACAAGAAGCGCACCAGGGCTGGGAGGATCTTATGCGATTGAGCCGCTGGTTGGTTGTGAGACCGTAAATCAGGCCCATTAATAAATTTGCACGTTTCGACTGGAAAGAGGGAGTGAAACCAATTGAGCAGTTCTCTAGGTTTTCGCAAAATTATGATTTGATATATTTCGATCAGTTGAGATAAATTTTACTCAATGATATCACCGCTCAATTTTTTACAGTTTTAAATTAAAATAAAAAAGGGGGAAAAATTAATTAAAAAAACTTGTATATTTGATGTTAATTTGTTCGGCTTTCTAAGATTTTTTTTTTCAAATTTTGAATTTTGGGACCGCAAATCGGAAAAAGACATAAAACTGTTAAAACAATATTTTTATAAATTCATTGATCTTTTGCAAACTTCCCAGCGAGAATTTTGGCTCGAGTCTCAAGTCATTTTTTTGAAAAGTACATGATTTAATTTTTTCCAAAAATCACCCTTTTTGAAAAAATATAACTCGGCAGCAAATTATTTGACCATGCTTCTATATGGCTCAAAAGTTGCGGGTTTTTGTTCCCTAAACATATAAAAAATGTCAAACATTTAAAAAATACAAATTTAGGGAATTTGGGATTTTATGAAAAAAAAGTTAATAAAAAAAATCGGCAAGAAAGTCCGGAAAAGCCCTCATTAATACCTTAAACTTTGACCAAGACACCAAATTGATCAGTAAATTCCTTCAAAAGTTGCAGATTTACGAATATTTACGTACCATTTTTTATGGACACCTGCCAAACTTGTATGGAGACTTGTATGAGTGAACCAATGACACAAAATAGCTTTTATGGTCATAGGGAAGAGCCCGGCAAAGTTTGAGCTACTTCAAAAATTCAAATAAAAACCATTTCCGGTTTTGGTAGAGGATTGCTTAGTGCGTCCATCCCGGGAATTCCCGGGACAAAATTCCCAGGATTCTTTCAAAACCGGGAATTCCCGAATATCGAGAATTTGTATGTTTAGTCCCGGGAATACCCGAAATTCAAAAAAAACAAATTTCAGTTTGGAAAATCAGATTTGGCTGTGAAAATAGATAAACAGTTGAATATTAAGTAATCGATACGAATTTGAAAGCATTAAAATTTGTATTTGGCACATATCAGCATTAATTTACCTTAATAGGAAAAAATGTTAAAATTGTAGTTTACAGATCCGCAAAATGCCTAGTGCTTTAAATATGTTTTATTTAATTTTATATATTTTTAAAAGAACAATTTATTATGTTTACGTATATTTACAATCCTAAATTTTATTAAATGATTTTCCATCAAACACCAGCATTTTTGACAAATTAGCACAAAAATGCTACGAGTCAAGACAGCTGTTCAATCCTTTTTTTTCCTTTTTTTATATATTTTTTTTATTTATTTCGGTTAAAACAGGACAAAATTATGTCCAAATTTATTGCTTTCAAATCTCATGAATCAAGAATTAACCCGGAAATTCCCGTGATTCAAAAAATATTTCTCCCGTTTCCCGGGAAATTCTAAACCCGGGAAAATTGGACGCCTTAGGTTTGCTCGCTTTCAGAAAATGATTAAACAATAATCTCGATAACCCTTTTTTAAATCCAGTTTTTGTTTGTTTATTTTCATGTAAGCAGTTTCAGCCTAAATTTACCCCCTTCCCCCCTTTGTCACGCTTTTCCTATACTTATAACATGCAATGTCACACTTCCTCAGACCCCCCTCTCCCTAGAGCGTTACATACTTTATGGATGACGCCTTATTTATTGTTATTTTGAGATGCTAAGTTTTACGTAAATCATAACTAGCTCAAAAAAGACTCGAGGTTAAGAATTATCTGGCAAGAATTTCGACTACCTCTTCCTAGAACGAGTGTCATGATAAGTTGTGCCATAAACTTCATAAATATTATTGAAATATGGCTTCATAATAGTGCATACATATCATTACTTAAGAGATTTTTTTTTTTCAAATTTTAAATATTTCAAATTCAAAATCAAAATCAAATTATTCGCTTTACAGCATTGCCTTGGCGTTCTCGATTGCGAGATTCCTACTCGAAACAAGGTGTCCGAAGGCTTGATTGTTGAGGCAATTGCAAACCTCTTTTTACACCTAAGCTTCCATCAACCCCGGGATTCGAACTGACGACCTTTGGATTGTTAGTCCAACTGCCTACCAGCGACTCCACCGAGACAGGGCCCAGGGAGACGACTCCTACACCTGGATTGTGCTAACGACCTAACCTTTTGTTTTAGGTTAATCCGGGGCCAACATTTACTTCCCGTCCGACGGAAGGCCTTTATTGGACTGCATTATCTGATGAAGTTTCAGGTGAAAATTACTTTACAATTGTACAGTAGGGTGCCCAGAAAAAATGACCCCCTGCTCCACAAGCAGAAAACGGTTTATTCGGTTATTTTAAACATCTGTGTAAATTTCGAGCGAAATTGGTTGAGATTAACCCATTGATACCCGAGCCTAAGGTTTGTGAAAAACAAGCTTTTCATACAAAAATGACTTTTTTAAATCACTAATATAATTTCAGGATCGTGTTTCACAGCTTTGTTATATTCTACAAAGTTGTAGAGCATTAAATCTTCAATGAAAATCTCACTTTTGGAAATATTTGGATTGAAGTGGCGCACCGTGCAGACCAAACCGTAAGAAACTTGGGTTTTCCATACATTTTTTCGATTTTTCCCATACAAACTTCACCTCCGAGTATCAATGGGTAAATGATGACTAATTTTGCTCATATTTGGCCCAGAGTCCTAAAATAGGTAAGGGAACAATAATCAGCTTGTGGAGCGAGGTTTTGAAAAAAAGTCCCATATTCTGGGCACCCTACTGTACAGTCTAAGCTTAGAGTCGTAGAAAGAACTGCGGATTTTTTTCAATTTTTTTCAGGTAAACTTCAAAATTTAATTTATTTTGATTTGAACACGAAGTAAATTCTTTAATGTCCATGAAAGTACTTTCAAATTGAACTTAAATAAGCAACTTCAAAGTGGTATGCTGACTTGTATGTGTAATAAAGGATGGTAAAAAATTGATTTGTGAAAACGTAAAGAATCACTTCACTACTGAATTCTTGGACCACCGTGCAATGTTGGGTCAGGGATGAATTGCTCGATTGCTTTAAGATGCAGCACATTTATTAAAAAACAACTTAAATAAAATTATCATATTGATCACGTACTGAATGTCCGCCTTATGTTTTTCGAATCATCATTCGAGAGTACTTCAGACCAACTCCAGAGTTGAACCAATTGATTGTTTTATAATTGTTCTCCTTTGAGTGTTCACCATTCAAATTGCTGAAATAGAAAACAAAAGTATACTTGCAGCAAAAATAATAAATACCGTCATCAGGGGTGACATTGGGTCTGGGGGGTGAGATTGGGTCATACAAAAATGCTGAAATTTGTATGACCCAATCTCACCCCCCAGACCCAATGTCACCCCTGATGACGGTAATAAAATAATAAAAAAATGCTCACCTCCAATGACAGCCTTTGTACCACCAAGCTCCATGATATTTGACAGCGCAATTTTCTGAATTGATATCATTGTCACTATCACGTGTTGTAAACTTCATCCCCTTATGATGGCTCAGATAATCTCCTGCCGTTCCCGAGCAACTTCCAAGCTTTTGCAGTGCATACTTTTCCGCTTCACTTCCAACCGCAAACTCCGAATAACGAGCGTACGAATAGTTTCCTTTGAAATCCTCCAACTCTACTATCATTTCATATTTTCCTTGTTTAGTAATTTGGTGGATCGCTTCCAGTCCCAACCAAAACTCTTGCCCAACGGAGCCAAACCCAGCTTTATACTCATTCCAACCTCGGTAAAAGTCAACCGATCCGTCGAATCTTTGCTGAAACACCAGCCATCCACCGCCGAATCGCTGCATCTCGCAGTACACAGTGACGGGATCGACAATGTTCGCGATCGTCATTTTGTACAATCCTGAGGTTGTTGAGTTTGCAGTTTGGCAGGATTCGATGTTACTAAAGTTGTTGTTATTGCTAAGTTTATTAGATGTTTCGAAATTAAAGGTAACATTTTGTTTAATTTTGTAGAGTTCTTCCTTGATCAAGTCATGATTTGCACATATAGTTTGAAGGTCCAAAATTTGCCTTAAAAAGAAAGTAAAAAATCAATGAAATTAAATGAAGTATTAAATCGCCAAAACAATACTTTGCATAGTTGGAAATCAGGGATACGTTAGCCGAAACGCCATTCTCCAGATCGTCAACGCGATCTGTAATCTGTTTCTGGTTACGGTGAACCAGTTGATTGCTCTGCAGCTGACCCTGCTCGATTGTTCGTTGATTGTTCAGAACCGTTTCGCCCAACTCCTTGACGTGCACGAAGAGTTCCAGGAAGCTGTTTTAAGTGGGATAAGAAATATTTTTAGTATCAAATAGTTTTATCTAAAACAGAACTGACCTAAACTGCAAACTATCCAATCTTGCCTGGACAAGTTCATATCCGAATCCCGCGTTGACAGGTTCAACCGAACTGATGTTGGTATCGAGAGTGCGAACTGATTTACAGATCACAACCAAGGCCAATGAAAAATTGAGAAAGTCGCGAACCGCCATGGTGACTTGATATCTTGCACTGAACGCACTAACTTATCAATGTTTGTTTATATAGTTGAAATGGTTTACAGTCACAGTGAATGCGCAATTTTATGAATCTACATAATTGTGTTTTTTTATAACAATCAAGTTACAAACATCGGTTTTAAAATTGAAGCTCTACTGTTTCGGTGCAAGATTGAACTCAGGCTCAAATCCGTGAGAACAATTTTTGCGGTCACAATTTTGTGCGGAAATAACGCAAGTGTTGCGGTTTTTGGTCGCAAATGTGTCACAGAAATCACACGTTCTGCAAAGTTCAACCCTGCCCAATTGGTTGCAACCATAAAAGACGGCACCTCATTCTCACTCAACATACCCGTCCAATGATTTAATCAAATCGACGAAAATTTATTGCATTTAATGCCTGTCTAGACTTAGTCTCTCAACCAAGCCAGCACCATGTTCTAGCCGTAATCCACGTTTAACGTATGGCTACGATGTACACAAACGGGTGGTCGAGTTGAAAATCCTTCCGGAAAAGGGCGTTCAGAGGCTGCTCTTGAACAGAAATAGGGGCTCGATTTCGATTGGACTGGCCCGAGCCCAGACTAATGGGGCTTTTCTCAAGAACGAACCGAAGCTCCCCGGCAAGTTAATCTAATTTTAATCCTTTCGACTTTTGGGGTTCACAGACTTCTGATCAAGCCCGTTTTAAGGATTTAGCAAGTATCGACATTAGGGGTGCGGTTTATGTTATCCGGATAATTTTTAAATCAGTTTTAATAAATAGAAAACAACGCAAATTTATAACTATTTTCTTTTAGAATGGTCAGAAGTTATCATCTAAAAGAAGCCCCAATGTGGTACGGATATTTAAAATAGTCAATTCATGATATTCTTTATAGTAGCACTATCCGGATAATTATCCGGATAGTTCTATCCGTCTTTATTAACCCCAGAAAAAATATCCGGATATCTGTGAAACGAGAATGTTTGGTTCTGTTTAGCATTACTAACTATTCCCTGCTATTCTGATAATTTTAAACCATAATTTCCTGTTGTTATAATCAATCAAAAAATTATCCGGATATCCGAACCCGCATCCCTAATCGACATATTTATACAGCAATTCCATTTGAAAAGAACCTAAACCGAAAAAAAGTTCACCGATCGGGCTCAATTCTGGGGGTTCCTTGGCCAAAATAATTAGACCCGTATTTTTTTGTTTGGCCATTAGGGTGACCTACATCGTGCTAGGGTGGTTCGAAAAATGGCAATTTTTGGTACCAAAAGTTGCGTATTTTAATTACGAAAATTATGGTACCCTAACATGCATAGGTCATTGCTGAAATTTTTAAGTTATCGCAGTTTTCGTGAAAAAAGTTGATTTTTTGCCGATTGCGCGTGGCGCGTCGAAAAACTCAGTTTTTATTTTCAAAAAATCATGTCTCGGAAACGTACGGTTCGACATCGTCAATTTTTCGTTTTTTTATGTGAAATTTTCCGAGGAATCCAATAAAAATATTTTCAGACATAGGCCCTTTGGTTCAGACACGGTCAAAACGCCATTTTAAGTTTTCATACGACTTTTTCAAATGTTAAGCTAGATTTTTGAAACATCTTACTATTTTTCTCAAATAGCCAAACTAATCACCTTTCTTCTGCGTCTAAGACAGCTATAATCTGATGAAATGACGCGGAGATATGATTTTTCGAAAAAAGTGGTTTTTGCGAAAAATGACGAAAATGGCCATTTTTCGAACCACCCTAGCACGATGTAGGTCACCCTAATGGCCAAACAAAAAAATACGGGTTTAATTATTTTGGCCAAGGAACCCCCAGAAAAATTTTGAGCCCGATCGGAGAACTTTTTTTTCGGTTTAGGCTCTTTTCAAATGGAATTGCTGTATAAGTACTGCTCTGTGATCTTCTCGATATGAACAAATAAAGCTCTTATGGGTAAATATTTTTGAAAAAACAAAAAATTGTAGATGAATTTGTTCCATTCGAATGTACATGCAAAAAAAAATCACGTTCACAGCTTGGAGATATGAACTTTAATAAAATTAATTTTGATTTATGATCATTTCCAGAGCAACATTTGAAAGGGGCGGTGTTGCTCCAGATTTGTCGTTTACGTCTCATTGTGAGAAAATTTCATGTTTTTCATGAAATGTTATCAATAAATATCGTTTTAGAGCGAGCAAAATAAAAATATCCAAAATATATACCTTTTCGTTTGTAATCATAGTAGCCCATGTTTTATGCTAAAAACGCTTATATACTAAGAATTTTGAAAATTCGTCACTTTTTGTTCACTAAAATGCAAATATCTCGGCTTTGCGTGGATATAAATTGAATGTAAAAAAAAGCAAAATGAAAAATTTCCTATGAGCTGAATGCATTAGTTTTGGCTGCTAAATTTTTTGGCTCGTTTTGGGGAGTGATTTTTGAAATTTTTTAGCTAAAAAATACGCGCGCGGGGTGTAGGTGAAAGTAGGGCAAGTGTAACAAGCTAAGGAAATGCTCGTTATAACCCATTAAAAACGTTAAAAAATCTGTCGGATTTTTTATGATCGTCTTAGTTCAAGTCTTGAATAAGACTTTGATAGAACAAGTTTAAAAAAAAATCTTTTTTTAATGTAAACAATTGATATTAAAATTTTTGATTTTCCGAACGTTCTACTCAACTAGTGGGGCAAGACGAACAACCCATTGGGGCAAGACGAACAACCCATTGGGCAAGAGGAACAATGCATGAAACAACATGCTAAATTGCTAACAATTGAACAGTCATCACTTAGATACATCAGATTAGATTGTATTTGAAACGTTTCTTTCATTTTTAGATTAAAAAAATAATATTTAATTGAAAATTTGATCGTTTTTACGAAAAAAAATTACTTTGATGATAAATAGTAAATTATCATAATATCACTATATTTTTTATGAACATTTTTCTAACAATTGTTTATCAGTTTTAAAGTACTTTTATGTATTTATTTCCCAATAAAATACGTTGTTACAGCAATTCGTATTTTTTCCATTCTAAAAATCCATATGGTACACTTGCCCCACCTGAACAAGATTTTTTAAAAGCTCTCAACAAAAATAACCAAAAGTTAAGGGATACTACTGATCTAGGAAAAATAGCATTTTTATAAAATGAGCCTTAAAACGAACCCTAAGCCTTATTTTGTACTTTCCAAATATTATAAGAAAACAAAGGTTTTGAAAAAAAAAACTAACTTAATCCCCCTATGTGGTTGATGCCTTCCTCACTTTTTACCAACAATGGGTAATATGAGTGGTTTGGACACATATTTCAGCTATTTTTTTTAGATCCAGAAAAATAAGTACACAGATATGACTCAAGAGGTCATAACTCGAGACAGGGTTGCCAGATCATCAATGTTGTGGACTCATTGAAAGTTCACTTGATTACCTATCCAACGATGGGTCGGATGATGGATCCGGACATCGTTTACATACATTTAAGTGAGATCCGGCTTCAAAAAAGTACATAAATATCACTTAAGTGGTCATAACTCGAGACAGGGTTGCCAGATCATCAATGTTGTGGACTCGTTGGAATGGCCTCTTGATTACCTAACCAACGATGGGTCGGATGATGGATCCGGACATCGTTTACATACATTTAAGTGAGATCCGGCTTCAAAAAAGTACATAAATATCACTTAAGTGGTCATAACTCGAGACAGGGTTGCCAGATCTTCAATGTTGTGAACTCGTTGGAAAGGTCTCATGATTACCTAACCAACGATGGGTCGGATGATGGATCCGGACATCGTTTACATACATTTAAGTGAGATCCGGCTTCAAAAAAGTACATAAATATCACTTAAGTGGTCATAACTCGAGACAGGGTTGCCAGATCTTCAATGTTGTGAACTCGTTGGAAAGGCCTCATGATTACCTAACCAACGATGGGTCGGATGATGGATCCGGACATCGTTTACATACATTTAAGTGAGATCCGGCTTCAAAAAAGTACATAAATATCACTTAAGTGGTCATAACTCGAGACAGGGTTGCCAGATCTTCAATGTTGTGGACTCGTTGGAAAGGTCTTTTGATAACCTAACCAACGATGGGTCGGATGATGGACCCGGACATAGTTTACATACATTTAAGTGAGATCCGGCTTCAAAAAAGTACATAAATATCACTTAAGTGGTCATAACTCGAGACAGGGTTGCCAGATCTTCAATGTTCTGGACTCGTTGGAAAGGTCTCTTGATTACCTAACCAACGATGGGTCGGATGATGGATCCGGACATCGTTTACATCTTATAAATGAGATCCGGATATATGTGAAAACACATTTTTATACATAACTTTTGAACTAGTTATCGAAACTTCAAACAATTCAATAGCGATGTATGGGACCCTAAACCAAGTCGAATGCACCTGGTTTGGTCAAAATCGGTTCAGCCAGTGCTGAGAAAACTCAGTGAGAATTTTGGTCACATACATACATACACACACATACACACACACACATACACACACACATACACACACACAGACATTTGTTCAGTTTTCGATTCTGAGTCGATATGTATACATGAAGGTGGGTCTTTGAGCTTTTAATAAAAAGTTCATTTTTAGAGCAGGATTATAGCCTTACCTCAGTGAGGAAGGCAAAAACTTCATTCAATCGTATGCCCCGTGGCGTTTACGTCGTTTTGGCGGTTATGTGGTAGTAGAATCAGCTAATTGCATTGCTAGCAACAATTCCTCATACTGGAAATAATCAAAATTGTAAAAATTACGGCCGCACGAGCGATTGTTCCTCTTGCCCGATATGGTCGTCTTGCCCTACGTTCCCTTAAACCATTTTTGGGATTTTTTTGTTGTTTGAAAACATTGTTCCTGACATCCTGATTTATCATTCTAGGGGTGAGCACTAAAGATTTGACAACTTTTCATTTTTTTTGGGACGGCCTAGTCTACAAGGAGGAAAATTCAAATTATGAGGTTATTCTGTGTTTTCAGTTTTCAATTTTTCAGTTTTCAGTTTTCATTTTTCACATTTAACTTTAGTGTTTTATTGACAATTTCCTGGAATTATAATTAAAACAAAAATCATCTCAAAATTTACATACTTAATTCCTCAACTCATAATTAGTCCATAAATCTCTATGCATGATTAATCGGCATTGTTCTAGTTTCAAGCTGTGAGCCACTTAAAATAAGCAACATTAACAATTCATAGCCCCATTCAATCAACATCAGCCATTCAAAAGTATGAAAACTGATTACCACGTAAAACGGCATCATTTGTAACGAAATTGAATACAGTAACAAGCAACAATAAATCGCATGCAAATTGAATGGGAACCTATTATGTCACTACCCTCCACCCCCAACTGACCACACTGACCGCCACCCTTTTCCGATTGACCCCATTCGAAACCACCCAAACCCGTTGGAATTCATTTGCACAAATAGTTTGTACAGCAAAGTGGCCGCACTGAAATTGAAAAAAAAACTGCAAACCGAAACAATTCCAAAGCTTGCGCGCGTAAGCAATTTGCTGCTATCATTCGAAACATTAAATTTCATTACTCACACACCCACGATTTTCACGCACAATCGCGACAGCAAAAAGTGAGAGAGAGCTTTTCAGCAAAATGTGCTCTACAAAAACACAGTCTCACTTACACACCCGCTGACGGTAATAACAATAAACAATGGACCCATTGCGAAGTCGCCGTTTTTCGCCACGTGAACCCCATTATCGTTAAAAATATTAACACATTAACATAAACATAAACCATAATTTTTGCTCGCGGGACCCAACACCAACACCATCACCTAACGTCATGAATCGAATTCCCGGACGCTTCGAAACCCGGACACTGCAACTTGTATTATCAATTATTTGGATATAAGTTCGCATTATGAATGTCAAAACTGTGTTATTTGATGAATTCTAACATCAACTTTCATTTAAAGTTTGTTTGAACGCTGTAGTTAATGCCAAAACAATTAAATAAAATAAAATTATAAGTTTACCAAAAATGCGAAACATTTCAACTGAAATATTTCATAGGCGTCCGAAGCACCGGGAAGGCAAAGAAGAAATTTATGTTTTTGATTTCCTTAAATTCTAGCAAATTTTTATATAAACTATCGATTGTTTTGATGTTAACAGCTTATTTGAGACCTAAAGAATGCCATTCACTAACATTTCAGTCCAAATTTGTGCGATTCATAAGCAAAATCGAGTGTCCGGAATTCGAAGCAAAAGTGTCCGGAATTCGAATCAGCTTTTAACAGTGTCCGGGATTCGAAGCACAACAAGTCATTTTAATTTTCAAATTCTGATGAAAAATTGTTAGAAAAGACATATTTTGCATGCATTTTCTTAAAACTGACTGTTTATACTAAATCCTGATGATATTTCTACATTTCCAACTTATTACATGATTTTTTGCCAGCTATAACAAAAATAATATGGTACTAAGTGTCCGGATTTCGAATCATGACGTTACCTTTTTACGTTTTGAGCAAAACAGGTGTGAGTGGGTGGATGTTTCACCAATTGTTACCTGTGGGTGTGGGTGTGTGTTGACGGGTGATACAACAACACAATAACAACAGAAAACAACACTGAACAGAATGGGTTGTTGCAAAGAGCAACAGTATCGGTACCGTGAAGTGAGGTAGCTTTAGTCCATTTTTGTTGAAGAGTCTGAAAAATTCAAGAAAAGGTTACCCGAGCAGATGGAAATAACTTGGGAATAACACTTTTTGACATTTGAAAATACTAGGCCAATAACATTTTTTGTTATTTATAACAAGATTTGTTATTCTTCGTCATGATTTTTTTTTGTTATTGGATTGTTATTGTAATAACAGACTTATAACATTTTTAGTTATTCTTCGAACAAATCTTTGTCATTATTTTTTGTTATTTTAACAACTAATCCGGTCATGTTTTTTTATATTTAAGCTAATTTTTAGCTGTTTGAAAATATTGTTTTCAGGGGTACTTTTCATGATTTTCTTTAAATTTCAAACATAATTAGATTTGTTGAAATTTTAACCTGATAATTTCTCGAGCAAAAATGTACCTATTTATTTGAAAAGTACTTATAAGTACCTTAAATTTTGCCAAAATCACATGGAAATAACAACAATTTCAAAAATCATGAACAGTGATTTCAAATTATTCAACCACAATTCACAATTACAATAATTGTTTGTTTTTGTCTTAAAATTCGACCAGAAAATCCCTTCTTTAGATTCAGATTTCGTTTTAAATTTGAAGAACATATTCGCTTTTTTTTCGTGATTTCTTGCATCAATTTTGAAACCAGTTGCAAAAGTGTTTCTGGCGCTCAAAAACTAGTTTTTTCCAATTAAAAACATGTGATGATACTCAAATTTATTTATTAATTTATTTATCAATGAAACAAACAATTTAACAGATGTGTTTATGTTTATCTAACAATTTGAAATGATTTTTCAAAGACATTCTTGCAAAATAAAGCAAATTACTATATTTAACTTAAATTACATTTTTTTCATATCGATGCCACGGTGCTCTCTCTTCATAAGCTTGCTGATTATCCTATCATAAGAGCATAAGAGAGAACAGAGGCATCGATATATTTTTTATAAAAAAATAGGAAAATTGTAAACCAAAATGTTGGAAATATTTTTATTTATCCTTTTCCTACATAAACTTTTAGTTCATAAAATGTTGATTCTGTAGATATAACACATAAAAAATATGTTTATGCTGCTTGTTCAAACTTTAAGTTTTGCTCAAAAATTCGATAGGTTAAAGATTACGATAAATACTGATTAACTCTTTGTTTCCCATTTTTGTTTTTTGTTTGTTTAGAAAGTAATTTTGAGCAACTTTTGTTCGATGATAAATTGTATCTCTCTTGTACATATGCAGTTTTCCTTTTCTATAACCTTCAACTATTATTTTTTACATATTAGCTGTTTTATAACTTTCGAGTCAGTTTTTTTTAAATTATAATTAAATTGGAGTTATTAAGGGGTTACGTACATGTAGAAAATCACAAAATTTCATATTACAGAAAACTTATTAAATCCACATAAAAGATGACTTTCATCACTGCTGAAAGTCTCATGAAGATATTTCATGATTAAACTGAGTTACAGATTCAAGCTCAAAATTTTGCCATGCGCAAAGCGAGCTGTCAAACTTTCTGAGCGTTTTTCTCGATACACCGAGCTGATTTACGGGTGCCACGATATCTCGAGATTGGACGAACCAAATTGGCTGAAATTTGAGGTGAAAACTCTTAAGACAAATCCCGTGTGCATGACGAAGCTCGATTTTTAAATTTTGCTTTTTAAAAAAATACAAAAATCAAAAACTGTCGATTTTTTTCTATGAAAAACACAAAAACATTTTTATCTTTTTTTAAAATAAACTTTTTGAAAATCGGCCTTCGTCATGCACACGGGACCGGTTTAACGAGACTTCACCAAAATTTGGAGCCGGTTTGGTCAAGGCAGTGTTGAGATATCGTGGCACCCGTTTTTTGAAACTGTTTATTTCAAATATCTATATCTCGGCAATGATACAACGAAATGTCTTCAAATTTGTTTTATTTATTGATGAAAATGTATATTTTAATGCCCTGAAAACAGATTTTTAAAAAAAGTTGAAGTGTGTGCTCATACCAACCTCTGACTTTTTCGCCGATTTACATGTATGTAGCCCCTCAATTGAAAAAAAAAACTTTTTTATTTCGAAATATTTGCAAAGTCGCATAAAGAAGTAAAAAACGCAAGATATTTTTAGAGTTCATGATTTGGTATCAAAATGAGTGAGTTCGAATTCGGGTTAAATGGCAATATGAACCGAAATCATTGTGGTAAAAATCAACTCTATAGAATTTCAAGCAAAATTTTAAATTTTCATCATTTCTAGAGTTTTTTTTTTTGAAGTTCCAATAAAAAAAAAATCAATTTTCGCTTTTTAGATGTTTTTGAAACCGCCTTGAGTCAGGGAAAATCAAAAACACTCAAAAAGCAAAAAATGAAAATTTTGTTTATTGGACCTTTTTTTTTTTTAAAAAAAAAACTCTAGGTTTGAACGTCCAATTTATAAGTATCATACTGAAAGTTAACATAGTTAGTAAACCCTCCAGGTGGGCTTCGATCTTAAAATTCGCCAAAAATCAATTTTTAAACCAATTTGTGACCTTAAAGCATTGAAAAAAAGAACTCATGAAATTTAAGAAAATTATAGGGTTGCAAATTGTGACTTGCTTTATGTCACTTTGCTAATGTTTAAAAAATATATGTTTTTCTTGGGTCAACTTTGGCTGTGTTTTTAACCTGTATTTTCTTTATTATATGTAAACATGAGTATGCAGTAATTTTGTTTTGTCAGAGACTATGCCTCTACGCTTTTTAAACATTTTAAAAGAAAATGGTTTCATTTTTAAGTTAAAAATGTGAAAACAAGCAAAAAACTGAAAACAAGAATAAACTTAATAGACAAGAGGATGATAGGAGGTGGTAAGATAAGCCAAATACTATCAGAAGCAAACATAAACTAAACAACATACAGTCATGCCTCGGTTTTGCACGCCTCGGTTTTGCACTGCCCCGGTTTTGCACCGTTCAGCTGCCTCGGTTAAGCACGGCCCAGTGCTTAACTGAAGCACAGAGCTTATGGGATTTTAGCTATATGGGAGACATTGGCTTTAATCGTATGAAAAATCATGCAAACTTCAAAAATTTTAGTGTTCTGGAATCGGGATGATGTCAGTTATCAATTAAAATTATTATTTCATGAAAATTTTCACAAAAATACGTATTTTTCCTGTATTTCGAAAATGCATTTTTTTTTCTCTAGGAATCCAAAAATACATTGTTATTGCAATATGGGTATCAAATGATCAGGTTTTTTTCATACATTTCGGATGTAATAACAACATGTTTAGGAAATACTCCAAATTTTCACAAAACTACGTATTTTCGAAAAAAATACTCAAAATTTCCGTTTTTACAATGTAGGTATCGAACGATCGGGATTTTTTCATACATTTTGAATGTAATAACAATATTCTTTGAAAATACTCCAAATTTTCACAAAACAACGTATTTTGGAAAAAAAATACTCAAAAATTCCGTTTTTACAATGTGGGTATCAAACGCTCGGAAATTTTTCATACATTTCGAATGTAATAACAATATTTTTTGAAAATACTAAAAAATTTCACAAAACTACGTATTTTCGAAAAAAATTATCAAAATTTCCGTTTTAACAAAGTGGGTATCAAACGATCGGAATTTTTTCATACATTTCGAATGTAATAACAATATTTTTTGGAAATACTCAAAATTTTCACAAAACTACGTATTTTTGTAAAACTTTTCAAAATTTCAGTTTTTACATTATGGGTATCAAATAATCAAATCAATTGTTTTCAAAAATACGTAGTTTTGTGAAAATTTTGAGTATTTTCATTTTTTTATAACTTTCGAAACGTATGAAAAAATCCTGATCGTTTGATACCCACATTGTAAAAACGGAAATTTTGAGTATTTTTTTCGAAAATACGTAGTTTTGTGAAAATTTGGAGTATTTCAAAAAATGTTGTTATTACATTCGAAATGTATGAAAAAATCCCGATCGTTTGATACCCATACTGTAAAAATTGAAATTTTGAGTATTTTTTCGAAAAGACGTAGTTTTGTGAAAATTTGGAGTATTTTCTAAAAATGTTGTCATTACATCCAAAATGTATGAAAAAACCTGATCATTTGATACCCATATTGCAATAACAATATATTTTTGGTTTCTTTAGAGAAAAAAAATGCATTTTCGAAATACAGGAAAAATACGTATTTTTGAGAAAATTTTCATGAAATAATAATTTTAATGGATAGCTGAAATTTTCCCGATTCCAAAACACTATAATTTTTTGATGTTTGCATGATTTTTCGTACGATTAAAGCCAATGTCTCCCATATAGCCAAAATCACATAAGCTCTGTGCCTCGGTTATGCAGATGCACGCCTCGGTTTTGCATCCCCCATATGCGGTGCTAAACCGAGGCATGACTGTAAATGCGAAAAAAAAAAATACTAAAAATGAAAATAGAAAATATAAAACAAGAGAAGTAAAGTTTTTCGTAGAACAAAAATTTTTCAAAATGGCCTCCTAAACACAAGAAAAATAAAAATTGAGGAAAAATTAATTGGGCATTAGAGGGTTAACAAAACATTTTAATTATTATTCACAATTACCCAACTTTTAATCTGAAATTAGCAATTGAGTACTATTCTGAAAACACAGTAGATGTGGCCTATTCCGTAACAGGTTTAAACATTGAAACATTAAAATAAGCGTTAATCCGTTCCCAAGATACAGATTATTGAATATTCTATCAGTCTTTTTGTTTGGACGGTTGCCAAAATTATATGGGGATTTGATTTAACGAACCAGTGATGCAAAGGTACTTCTTTAGACAAAGTACTCACAAAGTTTCATCCAAATCAAAACGTGCTAAAATAATTGTTGTCCCGGACTTGTCCGAAGTCCAGCCCTACTGCGTTGTGTTTACCGTGGAGAGGATTATGTGAATGAATCACATTTCAGGGAATCTACAGGGGAGGAAGGATGCGTGGACATACCGTACTAAACGCTCCACTTTTTAGTTGTACCAATGTCATCCGGTTTAGCCCACTAAATTGTATGG
Organism: Culex quinquefasciatus; assembly: GCF_015732765.1. NCBI lineage: Eukaryota > Metazoa > Arthropoda > Insecta > Diptera > Culicidae > Culex > Culex quinquefasciatus. The sequence continues at coordinate 31,432,252 of NC_051862.1, read as the reverse complement.
AGATTTGTATAGAAAAACTATCGATGCAATATGGCTTATTTAAACATAGGAAATGCAAGGATAATGATTAAAAAAATCGAATACAAAATTTAAAATCTCGGTCAAATTCTGGAGGAACACTCAATCATTATTAAAAAAAGGCTTGCATTTATATAAAATAACAAAAAAAAAAATCAAAGCTTATTTATTTTTAATTAAAAAATGCCGTTGCAAAGATTTTTTAAAGTTTATGTCACAGTAAACCCCCCTCACCATTTAAAATCGGCCCTAAAAATAAGTGGGCAAAGATTTTTTTTATCGATAAACTTCAAAATTTTTATGGAAACAGTAATTTAATCAACTGAAATCCATTTGAATTGCAATTTCCTGCGATTATAATCGTATTTAGTTTGTTTGAACTCATTTAAAAATATATTTAATTTTTGTGAAATACTAATGTACAGTCTCGAAAGCATCTTCGACATTTGTGAGAGTTTAGGGACATAAAAGCTTCAAAAAATATTTTGCAACGGCCTAATTCAATTTATTCCCCTTTGACAGTTCCACCGAAAGTGATAACGGCTATCACCAAACCCTTGTTGCTCCCCAATTTTCCCATTCAATTTTCCCACGGCCGATAGTCGCAACGCAACATTTTTCCCTGGAGATGGGGTAGGGAAAACCAGCATCATAAAAAAAAAGTTTTCACTAACCAACCAGTTTTCCGCTTCTTTCCGATATGGTCTGATGGGCACTCGCTTGCGCTTGCTGCTACACTATCATTTATTTAATCAATTTCCAATTTCAACTGGCCTGTCGGCGCTGACCAATTCGCTGTTCGCTCTTGAAAAATATTATTGAATGGGATTCTCGTTTTTTTGCTGCTGTGGGTTGGGTTGGATCGATTGAAATTGTCATCGTGATTGTTGGGTGGCTTTTTAAGGGTTTTTTGTCTGTAGACTTGAAGGTTTTTTATGCAATTTGCAAAATGGAATCTTTGTCTTGTCTGGAGGACGCATGACTTTGATTTTCCCCGATTAATTCGTGCTCATCTATCAAATTTCCCCGGGGTCATTAACTTATCACACGGAAAAAATTCCAGGTATCCTGACTTTCCCCGACCAGGTGGGACATCCCACGTGGATCCATCCCACTCACGTTTCGTCACCGTGGGTGATGAACGATGATGACTACTCGAGACACACGACACAAGAAGTTCACGCCCTTCGTCGCTGGCTTGGAGAGCCAGCCAGTGACGGTGAAAAATGGGGGTCATCTCAGGCACACCTCCCTCGGGGATGACTTCGAGGACTTGTCACGTAGACACTGGCCTGGGTTTTTTGTCGTTTTTTTTTTAAGCAAGTTTGAGATGATATACAGAAGCATGGTTGGGGTTTCTGGCCCAGTGGGATATTTCACATGGGATTTTAGGAGAGAAAAATGACTTGTATGAAAAATGACTTTTTGAATGTTTTAGAAGGCATAACAAAGTTTGATATTAAAAATTTTGTTTGCTGTTTTTTTTCAAAATCTATCAAGGAGCAGTTCTCTAAGATTTCGGTCATTCGACTTTTGTTTGTATTTTTTAATCCGACTTAAGGGGTTACATACATGTAGAAAATCACAAAATTTCATATTACAGAAAATTTATTAAATCCACTTGAAATATGATTTTCAATCACTCCTGAAAGTTTCATGAAGATATTTCATGATTTAACTGAGTTAGAGACGATTTAGGGGGAGAGGGGGTAATATGCACCCCCTAAGGGAAAACTGTGATTTCTCAACTATTACAGCATTACTGTGGAAGAATTTTGTTCGATGTTCTAAAACAACTATTATTCTTCGTCATCCATTTGAAAAAAGTTTTAAGAAACCTCAAAATTGTTTGAAAATATCAAATTTCTAAAAACATTTTTGATTCATTTCAAACAACCATGCGGGGCAATATGCACCGCAACATTGGGGCAAAATGCACAACAACAACGGGGCAAAATGCACCACAATATGGGGCAAAATGCACCGGGTAAAAGCAGTTTCCACTAGTCACCACTAGATGACACCGCTGTTTTTACAAAGGAGCTTCCCAGCGGTGCATTTTGCCCCGACCACGCTTTTTGCAGAAAATTTAATTAAAAATGCATTTTTTGATGTTTTTGGACTCATCTATCTACAGAATAATGAAAATTTTGGCAAAAACTATATACCTCAACACTTACAATATCAATAAATGCTTTTTATATTGTCCAAAAATCATATTGAAAGTTCAATAAAAATTAGATCAAAACACAACATTTTAAAGTTTTGCAAATAACTTTGGCTGTTTTTATCCTACCATGCTCAAACTTTTCCAGCATAGTTTTACAATGTTAAGATTCCAATTTCTATGATTTTTTTCCCAGAAAATTCTTCCAAATACCGAGAAAAGCAGGAGGTGCATTTTGCCCCAGGGATGCATATTACCCCCTCTCCCCCTAAGCTCAGAATTTTGCTATGCGCAAAGCCAGCTGTCTAACTTTCTGAGCGTTTTTCTCTGAACACCAAGTTGATTTACGGCTGCCACGGTATCTCGAAATGGGATGGACCAAATTGGCTGAAATTTTGGGTGAAGACTCCCAAGACATGACCCGTGTGAATGACGAATCCCGATTTTGAAATTTAAAAAAATACAAAAATCAAAAATTGGCGATTTTTTATATGAAAAACAGAAAAATATTTTTATCTTTTTTTAAATAATCTTTTTAAAAATCGGCCTTCGTCATGCACACGGGACCGGTTTAACGAGTCTTCACCAAAATTTTGAGCCGATTTGGTCGAAGCAATGTTGAGATATCGTGGCACCCGTTTTCTAAAACTGCTAACTTCAAATAGCTATATCTCGGCAATGATACAACCAAATGTCTTCAAATTTGTTTTGTTAATAGATGAAAATGTTTATTTTAATGCCCTGAAAACAGATTTTGAAAAAAGTTTAATTGTGTGCTTTAACCGACCTCTGACATTTTTGCCGATTTACATGTATGTAACCCCTTATACTTTTTTGGTACTTTCGGTATGCCCAAAGAAGCCATTTTGCATTATTAGTTTGTCCATATAGTTTTCCATACAAATTTGGCAGCTGTCCATTAGAGTGCCCAGAAAAAATGACCCCCTGCTCCACAAGCGGAAAACAGTTTTTTGGGTTATTTTAAGCATCAGTGTAAATTTTGGGCGAAATTGGTTGAGATTAACCCATTGATACTCGAGCCTAAAGTTGGTGAAAAAACAAGTTTTCATACAAAAATGATATTTTTAAATCGCTAATAACTTTTCAGGATTAAGTTTCACAGCTTTGGTATGTTCTACAAAGTTGTAGAGGCTTAAATTTTCAATAAGAATCTCACTTTTGGGAATATTTGGATGAAAATAGCGCACCCTACAGACAAACCCGTAAGAAAATTGAGTTTTTCATACATAGAAAAAAAAAACATGGTAATATTACATCTGGGAAGGGGTACATCTTTTATGTCAGAAAAAATGTGTAATTTTACCTCTGGAAATGTGTAATTTTACCACTTTTCTGGTGTAATGTCACTTTTTCAGTCTTAATTGAGGTAAAATTACATCATAAAAGAGGTAATATTCAACCTTCCAAAATTACAGCTTCCAAATTTACATTATTTTTTTCTGTGTAAATTTTTTCGATTTTTCCCATACAAACTTCACCCTCGAGTATCAATGGGTAAATGTTGACCGGTTTTGCTCATATTTGGCCCAGGGTCCTAAAATAGCTTAAGAAACAATAATCTGCTTGTGGAGCGAGGTTTTGAGAAAAAGTCCCATATTCTGGGCACCCTACTGTTAATACAAAAATGATGTATGAAAATTCAAAAATCTGTATCTTTTGAAGGAATTTTTTGATCGATTTGGTGTCGTTAAAAAAAATTGGTGATTTTTTATTTAACTTTTTGTTACTTAAACTTGATTTGCATAAAAACACTATTTATTTTATTTTTTTTTGTTTTAGGGGACATCAAATGCCAACTTTTCAGAAATTTTCAGGTTGTGCAAAAAATCTTTGACCGAGTTATGATTTTTTAAATCAATACTCAAATCGATCAAAAAAATCCTTCAAATGGATCGATTCGATACAGATTTTTGAATTTTCATACATCATTTTTGTATGGACAGCTGCCAAATTTGTAAGGAAAATTATATGGACAAACTTATTTTGCAAACTGGCATCTTTTACCGAAAGCACCACAAAAGTTTCAGCCGGATTAAAAAATACAAGAATTAAAATTTTGAAAGAAAACCGATTTTGTTGAGAATTGCTCCAAGATGAAACTTATCCTAATTTGTAAAACTTAAATTTGCCTTAAAGGTTAACAGTTATTTCAAAATTACATTTGAAAGAGTCCGTTTGTAGTAGTGACTTTTTCCCACTTCGAAAATTCCCATTTCTCCATTTCCCAGTAGGTGGACACGACACCCACAGAGAGGAAAAACTCGTCATGGCCGTGAAAAAAAGTGAGCAATAAAAAAGGTGAAATAAAACACCATAAATCTGTCATCTGACATTTCACGAACCGAAAACATTAATCATCGCCACCAACTCGCACACCTACCTTCTGACACTTACCCACACACACTCAAGTGGGTGAGCCCTTTTGTGTCCTGCCGGGGGTGGTTGATGTTCGGTGGGATGTCCTGTTACTTTGTTGGACATGCCACGCTGTGGAACAGGTGGGATATTTCTGGCAATGTTTAATAAATTTTGTTTCCACTCAATTTTATTGAAATTTCTCAGTTTTTTCAGATTTTCGAAGAATCTAATATTTTTTGAATATTTTTTTTTCACAAAATCAATTTTTCTTTCACAAAAAAACTTCTCAGAAAAAAAAATTTAACTGAAAAAAATACTTCTGAAAAGGTCGACAAGGTGTTTCCTCGAATTGAGTTAAACTAAATTCGCCGTTTGAAGGCATTTTTCCTCACTTCGAGTAAAGCAAAAGTACGCTGACAGGACGCTTGGACTTTGGACAGGGTGCGTATTTTGGGACCGAGAAAAAGGGGGGACGAGAAAAGGTTAATGGAGACCGGTGAACTTGCGAAACTGTGCCAGATGGGGCCACAATTTGCCCCAGTTAGCGAAAAAGGTAAATTGGGGTTAATGGAAAAATTGAGGTGACTCTGACGAGGAAGGCCGATGATCGGGAAGAGTTGTTTGATGGTGGATTTTTTTGAAATCATTTTACTAATTCTTTTTAATTTGAAAATTTTACCCCCACTATTTTAACAACACTTTCATTAACCCTTTTCACCATATTATCTAAGATATTACAATATTCGACGTCGTCGTGCTATCTTGTCGCACCCGCCATTTTGACGTTCCGAGAAAAACGCGTTTTAATGTTTGACCTTGAATAAACAAAAACGAAAGCACGCATTGTAAACAATAACAAACACGTTTTGTTTGGTTGACCATTCTGTGCATTGTCCCGAAGTTTGGTTGTATTTGGTTGCCGGAGTCCTGAGTTATACAGTCGACTCTCTGGCTGTCGATCTTCTCGATATCAATATTGCTCCATCTATCGATGAATTCTTCAGTCCCTTCAAACTGCATACTTCGATTGTCTTTATTCCTCGATATTTTCTCTTGCTTGAAGGATCTCTTCCTCGACGGTCCCTGGGGTTCTGTTTGCTTTAAAAATCTCTTCCGGTTGTCCATATTTTCACTATCTCATGGCTTGCCTAGACATTTTTCTTTGCGAAACGAAGCTTTGAAGGGAGTTTGACATTAGCTTGTTTTTGTTTGCTGGACGTTGCCATGATTCTCTCCCATAGCTGGGTATCAAGAAAAACATATTTTCAATCGAGTCTTCATTTTGCATCGTTCTGTAAACTGATGATTCTCTTCCTCGACGGTCCCTTGGATATTGACAACCAGAGAGTCGACTGTAATTACAAATGTTTACGGTAGTCTAACTTGTACGTGCGTCAAACGAATCCTGACCTGAAATCCCTTTGGCCAATTGTCACACTTACAACAATTTTCAGGGAGTGACAAGATAGCACGACAAGATTGAAACTACTTTCATATGTAAAGTGACAAAAATGCACGGAGTTTTTTCGGTTTTTGTTGAATATCTCAGGATTGAAATCGAATTTTGGGGATCTGTGAAGGTCAAAAAGTGAGGCATTGTGAGCTGCACAAAATGGCGTTCTTAACTCAATTTGGCCCAAAATGCACGTACGACAAGTTAGCACGATGGCGACGATATAATATAAATAAAACCAAATCCAAACCAAATCAATCAATTCAACAGATACTGATCAATAGTATTCCCAGCCAGCAGAAGAATCTTATCCGGCGTCGTCGGTACTCCAAGCGGAATCCACACATCCGGCAACCCGGCGTCCTTCCGAGCCGCGCGCAGTGCATTTCTCAGTGCAAACAACACCACCACCGTCGTATTGAATGGTGGTTCGGCCGTTGCCTTCGACCTCAGCACTCCCAACGGGTTCGAACTTCCGCGAAGAAAGTTGATCCGAAAATCCACCGGAATATCCTTCGCCCCCGGTGGTTTGTAGTTCCAGGATCGATTCGTCAGCAGGGCACCATTTTCGACGTCGTAAACCAGGGCTTCGGTGAGGTAATATCCGATGCCCATGATCATGGCGCCCTCAATTTGTCCCACGTCGATTCCGGGACTGATGCTTTCACCGACGTCCTCTAGAACGTCAACGCGCAGCACCTGAACGTTCCCGGTGAGGATGTCCACCTCGAGTTCGGCACAGCTCAGCGTAGGAATCAGGTAGTTGGGGATCTCTCCCTGGCCGGAGGCCGCCTCCGCACAGAGATCGATGTGTTTGGCGTAGGACTTTTGAACGATCGTCTCCCAGGAGGCGTTCGGGTTATACTTACGGATGGGTTGCATACGTTCAAGCAGAATGTCGCAAGCTTTTTTAGCGGCCTGAAAGAAAGTTATTTTCAAGTCTCATTATTTTGTGAACGTAGAAGAACTCATACATGGCAAACGGCTTCACTCGTGATGCTACTGCCGGTCGCAAAATTGTTTGGCGTTATGAAGCTGACCGCCGGCTTCACGCTGACCTTCTCCAGTGGAATCCCCAGTGCGAACGCCGTGACCTGCGCCACCTTCGTGTTTAAACCTTGACCCATTTCGATGCCGCCGTGAGTGACCGCTACGGTGCCATCACCGTAGAAGATCGACACGATAGTGCTCAGTACTCCTAGATATTCAGTGATGAACTGCGCTGGAACGATCGCGATGCCACGTTTCTTCCAGCGATTCAAGACATTGAAGTCCTCGATGGCGCGCTTTCGTTCGTCGTACTGGATATCCTTGCGGAATTGCGGAATAAGTAGGTGCATTTTGTGATCCTTCTCAAGGTTGATCATTCGAACGTCGAGCGGACAGAGTCCCGTTTCATGCGCGATGTGTTCCATAATGTTCTCGATCATGGCTACGCCTTCGGTGGAACCTGGTGCCCGACACCAGGTATTGCTTGGAGCATCGGTTTTCACCGATTTTCCGGCGTTATCCCAACCTTTCGAGTCGTAACAGTTGCCGAAGAATCTGGAGACCATGTATTGAATGTTATCATTGACCGATGCCCCATAATCCTGAACAAATCTGTTCATCAGCTTGATGATCTTCCCGTTTTGATCCACTTCAACCTTGTAATCCGCGATGTTCCCGATGCGCTTCCCGATCATGGCCATGTTGGTCTCCATGGGTAGGACCAACCTCACCGTACGACGACTGAGATGAGCTGCCAGGGCACAAGCACTAGCCACTTGTGTAGCCCGTAGGGCCTTACCGCCGTAACTTCCACCCAGGCGACGAACTCGTACATTGATACTGTTCATCGGGATCAGCAACGAGTCTGCGATCGCTATCTGTACCAAATCCATCCACTGAGTTGAGGAATACACGTCCAATCCGTCCTCCAAGGGGACGCAAATGCAGGTCTGGGTCTCCATATGGTAATGATACTGCCCGGCAAGCTCTAATCTTCCCTTCACAATTTTAGTTCCAGACAACTCCCCACTCTTGTTGGTGGCACTCTCAACAAACCGATCTCGATTATCATTATCCATGATCATCTTCACCGTGGCGTACACCGGCCTATCGCTGACCTTCTCGTAGCTTATACGAACCAATTTGGCCGCTTTCTGCGCCAGCTCGAACGTTTCAGCCAAAATCAAACCAACCGGATGACTGTGAAAAAGAATCTCTCCGCTGGAGAAAATCTCCTCCACTTCTGTAAACGGCAACTTTGGTGTCACAAAGTTGTTGATCCCCGGAATGTCCTTCGCCGAATAGAATAACTCAACTCCGGGCAATTTTAGCGCCTCCGACGCATCTAAACCGACCATTTTCGAGTGCACCTCGGTGGCCAGTACGAACGCAGCGAACAGCTCGCCCGGTTGCGGAGCAAGATCGTTGATGAACTGCGCCTCGCCGGTCGTCTGCGGCAGCGCTTCGATCTTGGGCACGTATTTCGTGAGCGGCCAGTTTTTCTCGATCGTGTCAAAGCTCTGCTTTCCCGAGGAAAGGGGACGCTGCAGCATTTGTCCACCAGATTTGTACGCTGGCCGAAGTGGGAAGCGGCCGTCTTCCGTGACGATCGAAAGGACGAACTTGTAGAACAGCGAGACGGCTAGGTTTTTGCGATACTCGATGGAGGTGTCCGGAAGGATCCAGTCGGGGTCCAGTTCGTTAGCCAGCGTGCCCAAAGCGGCTTGAAGGGTGTTGTTGTCGAAAAGGTTTTTGCCGATAAGGAGGTTTTCCGTGGCGACTGCGTGGGTGAACTGTTGGAAAAATATTGTTCAAAAGTTGTTCAACGACTGTATCGTAAATTAATTACCTTAGGATTAATTCCTCCGAAGCATATTCTGGCCGACTCAACCCGGTCCTTGCTGGCATTAAACTTAACCAAAAATGCTCCATTCACGTAAGCGCGAGCATTCTGCACGGTTGGCATCACTTTGAACGACTTGAAAACAAACACGGACGGATCCAGCGCGGGAAGGGCCACATTTTTGATCACCTTCTTGTTCATGTTGATTGCGATGAAATCTTGCATGTGGACAGTGGACGACCCTTCGTTTGATTCAGCTTAGAAAAATAGTTTAGTTACTAATTAAATCATAAAGATTGATAAACTTACCTATCGTTACAGTAGCTCCAATGGCATCCAAAACGAGAAAGCAATCCGAAGGAAACTCATTGTGTTGATTCTTGATCATGAGATTCCCAGCGATTGTTCCAATATTCCGCACAGGGATGTTTGCAACCATGCCAATATGATCGGCCAGCTCGGCACAATAGCTGAAGTTGCTGTTTCTATTCGCCGTAGTTTTGAGAATGGTTATGAACTCAGCTAGCGAAACATTCGCGCCAATAGTCAACTTCTCATCCAGAGCAAATGTATGCAGATCGTAAACGGAGTTGACATCGATGAAAACTTGAAGTTGATCGCTTCGGCGGTAGACTCCTAAAAAGATGATTCTATGTAATCATTTTAAACAAGATTGTTTGCATGAACGCACCGTGAGCAGTGTTGCCAGCAACCAGCATGTACGGTTTGTTGCCAATCTGATTGAAAATGGTAAATATTCCGCTCACGTTGCACACCTTGTGCCATTCTGTTTGATCCTCAAAGATCATTCGAATCGGTTTCTGAACAGCTGAGCAACTTCCAGCACAAACTTTCCCCGATTTTTGGCAGATCTTGCCCAGATCTTCAATGTCTCGACAAGCGTCCAACAGCTTCTCATTCGCATCCACAGCCAACGATTTGAACGCATCCAAAATCGAACGGTATCCGGTGCACCGGCAGATATTCCCTCCGAAGGAATTCTCCACTTCTGCCATCGTCACCCGACCCTCCTTGGCCTCCAACAAGCTGTACATGCTCATGACCATTCCCGGAGTGCAGTAACCACACTGAGTCCCGTTGAAGTGGGCCAACCTCAGCTGAGCCGGATGGTATCCGTCCGCCTTGTTGCCGAGTCCCTCGACCGTCAGAATGTCCAGACCGTGGCAAGCCAACACCGACAGGAGGCACTACAAAAATGACACTTTTAAATTTATCAAATCTAAGCTTTAAAAGACACAATATTACAGAGTTGACCGCCAGAGTAGTTCGCTTCTTGGTCACCGGATGCGGACCGGAAACGTTGACCACGCAAGTTCCGCAACCTCCCTCCAAGCACATGAACTTGGTACCCGTGAGGTGGGCATGCTGACGAATGAACGTGTTCAGCGAGGTGTCCCCGGGAATGGTGCTTGAGTTGACTACGTTTTGAGGGGTTGATGGAATAGGTGATGTTTTGAAAATAAATCTAGTTTTTTGCACTTACCCTCATAGGTCTTTTTGTTGATAGTAAAAGTTACTTTTTCGATGGGGCTGAAATTTTAAACCTTGTTTTGAAATTTTCGAAGATAAAACAATCTTCAAAACTTACCTCTGAGCTTTTGTTGATTCCCAGATATACGAACTCAATGATGAGAACATTTTGAAATTGGATTTAGATGAAAAAAAAAAACGAACGTAAATTTGCAGCAACTTTAATAATTCAACTCTTCACATTGACTATTCACCTGCAATTGACTTGCAGCACATGGGAAACTGACTAACACCAAGAAGTAATTTTTTTTTGCAAACTTGAGCATTTTTTGTGGTGTCTCTGAAAACATTGTTAATAAATTTACGACGATACTTGACTGCGCAAAGGGGTCATTCCAGGGTGACCGAACAAAATTATTATTATCGACATTTTTATTTCTTTAGTTTATTTCGTTTTAGTTTTCAATTTAGTTGTTAATTTTTTAGTTTTAATGAAACATAAGGTCCTTATCATTTAAGTCAATGTATACAAAAAAGGTTGTACCTTCGGTATATTTTTGAAAGATAAAATACAAATACAAAAAGTGGCATATTTTACATTCATTAAAATGTTCATTAAAAGTCATGTTTTGATTATAATTTAAAAAAAAAAAATATTAGAATAAACCACTAAATTTAAACTTTTCATCAGTGTTTTAAAGAATTTAATTAAACTTCCAGGAAAAAAATTGCAAAGAGCACGAAACTGTGAACCTCATACAAAGCTATCAAGTCACCACAAGAAGTGCCTAAGTTTGCAAAACATTTCGATGGTTATGGTAGGGCATGGTACCTGCGAAAAGTTTGTGTGGCTCTAGTAAATCTCATTCAGTAGTGAGTGGCCAGTGTGGAAAGTTGGTAGCAATAATCGAAGCTTAACGGTGCACATCCACCAGAATTTTTGCATTCAGATTTTTGTTAAAGACATTTTAGTATCTTCAAAACTACGGGAATTATAGATATATTTTTTTATTCATTCCCTAAGCTACAATTTCCATAAACATTTACAACTAAATTTGTAAATTTTTATAATCACATTTTTTCAGGATTGGAATAAGAAGACAACAAATTCCTTGGTTGCTGTGTACGCTTAAGCAATTGAATATTGAATACCTTAAAGTGTTTGATATTTCAAAAGTAACATGTTTTCATCGTTGGGATCATACATTTGGGCATCTTCAGAAGCTCAAAGGTAAATACTGAAAGGCAGTAATATTTTACTTATCAAGCTCTGACTGTCTTGAACAAATTTTAGCCCCGTTGAAAAAGTTACTTTCACTATAAACAAAAAGATATTTGAAGGTGAGTGCATAGTACAGTAGAAAAAGTGCAAACCATAACTTTTTTTTTGTGGCAAACACCACAAACTGCAGTCCAAGCCGGTACCGTTCCCGTGGACACCTCGCTGAACACGTTCATTCGTCAGCATGCCCACCTCACGGGTACCAAGTTCATGTGCCTGGAGGGAGGTTGCGGAGCATGCGTGGTCAACGTGTCCGGCCCGCATCCGGTGACCAAGAAGCGAACCACTCTGGCGGTCAATTCTGTAATATTGTGTATTTTAAAGCTTAGATTTGATAAATTTAGAAGTGTATTTTTTCAAGTGCCTCCTGTCGGTGTTGGCTTGCCACGGTCTGGACATTCTGACGGTCGAGGGACTCGGCAACAAGGCGGACGGATACCATCCGGCTCAGCTGAGGTTGGCCCACTTCAACGGGACTCAGTGTGGTTACTGCACTCCGGGAATGGTCATGAGCATGTACAGCTTGTTGGAGGCCAAGGAGGGTCGGGTGACGATGGCAGAAGTGGAGAATTCCTTCGGAGGGAATATCTGCCGGTGCACCGGATACCGTTCGATTTTGGATGCGTTCAAATCGTTGGCTGTTGATGCGAATGAGAAGCTGGTGGACGCTTGTCGAGACATTGAAGATCTGGGCAAGGTCTGTCCAAAGTCTGGACAAGTATGCGCTGGAAGTTGCCCAACTGCTGGTGAAGCCCAACAATCGATTCGAATGATCTTTGCGGATCAAAGAGAATGGCACAAGGTGTGCAACGTGAGCGAAATATTCACGATTTTCAGTCAAATTGGCGAGAAACCATACATGCTGGTTGCTGGCAACACTGCTCACGGTGCGTTCTTATAGAAACTTAACAAAATAAAATAAGTTGCTCAGATCAACTGTTGTCAAACGAACGGGGTCACGTTTTAGTTTGACACCCCTTTTACACGGAGTTCACACTCACTACCAAACGATTGTTTTGATAATGTGCGTGAGCGCCGTGTAAAAAGTGACAGTTCGTCACTTTTTAGTTTGACTTTGACCAACCAACGGGGTACAAACTAAAAAAGTGTCAAACGAAAAAGTGACCAACCAATGGGGGTTGAGTGTATGTGAGATTTCCCAAAAGAGTTCGCACTATTTTTTTATGTTCGAGTTTGTCGAAAACAGCACAAATGATTTTTTTGGCAGAAAAATGCAAAACTTTGGAAAATTAACTGTCAGTTTTCGTTGAGAATTCGGCAGAATGTCTCATAATTTGCCGAATCGCGGCATTTATTTCTGCCGAGCGAAAAATTATTCTGATTTCGGCAGAATTCTGCCGAAGTTTCCAATTTTCTGTCCATTGAAATCTTGCTTGCCGATAGCAGGAACAAGTTTTGATGGCATTTAACACGAAAATATATTTTTTTTCGGAAATGCAACTTTTTTAGGCATATTTGCCACAAATACGATTATAATCCGCCAAATAGTTCAAATTACTATCTTTTTCTAAATTTACAGTTTTCTCATAGACAAATCAAACAATTATTGGAAAATTGTACACCAAATTGTTGGAAATGATTTTTCTCATCCGAATCCGGCATAAGTTTTAAAAAATGTAGATTTTGAAGGAAAAAACACATTTTTTCAAAAATCCTCTATCAGGAATCAGGATTTTTACGATAATCACTCCATTTTGACAAGTATTTCGAGGCACTCACCAATTGTATCTTTTGAAGGATTTTTATCAGTGGCGTGTAGGCCAGATCTTTGTGCAACTTTTGGTATGTAAGGCCTTCAAGTCTTGCAAATTCGGCCAGTAAATTCAAATAGCGCCGGTGGCGTAGCAAGGTACGACGATGACCAAAAGTTGCGCAAAAATCAAACAAATGGGTTGACATTTAGGCGGAGGGTCAATTTTGAGTACTCTTTCGGGAAATCTCATATACTTTCTGATCAGAGCATTTGTTTTTATTTGGCCTGGACTTATAATTACACTGCAACCTCTTTTTAGGACTCTTCCGTAGAAGCGACCAACTTAAAGTTTTCATCGATGTCAACTCTGTTTACGATCTGCATACATTTGCTCTGGATGAGAAGTTGACCATTGGCGCGAATGTTTCGCTAGCTGAGTTCATAACCATTCTCAAAACTACCGCAAATAGAAACAGTAACTTCAGCTATTGTGCAGATTTGGCTGATCATATCGGCAAGGTTGCCAACACAACTGTGCGGAATATTGGAACAATAGCTGGGAATCTCATGATCAAGAATAAACACAATAAGTTTCCTTCAGATTGCTTTCTCGTTTTGGATGCCGTTGGAGCTACTTTAACGATCGGTAATTTTAACAATCTTTGTAATTTAATTAGTACCTTAAATTCTTCTTTTCAAGCTGAATCAAACGACGAGTCGTTCAGCGTTAACGTGCAAGATTTCATCGCAATCAACATGACCAAGAAGGTGATCAAAAATGTGGCACTTCCCGCGCTGGATCCGTCCGTGTTTGTTTTCAAGTCGTTCAAAGTGATGGCAACCGTGCAGAATGCTCGCGCCTACGTGAATGGAGCCTTTTTGATTAAATTTAATTCCAGCAAGGATTGCGTTGAGTCAGCTAGGATTTGCTTCGGGGGAATTAATCCAAAGGTAATCTTTGATTCAAATCGTAATTGTTAAATAATTGTTGGTTTTTCGAACAGTTCACCCACGCAGTCGCTACCGAAAACCTCCTTATCGGCAAGAACCTTTTCGACAACAACACCCTTCAAGCCGCCCTGGGCACGCTGGCTAACGAACTGGACCCCGACTGGGTCCTTCCGGACACCTCCATCGAGTATCGCAAAAACCTAGCCGTCTCGCTGTTCTACAAGTGCGTCCTTTCGATCGTCACGGAAGACGGCCGCTTCCCACTTCGGCCAGCGTACAAATCTGGTGGACAAATGCTGCAGCGTCCCCTTTCCTCGGGAAAGCAGAGCTTTGACACGATCGAGAAGAACTGGCCGCTCACGAAATACGTGCCCAAGATCGAAGCGCTGCCGCAGACGACCGGCGAGGCGCAGTTCATCAACGATCTTGCTCCGCAACCGGGCGAGCTGTTCGCTGCGGTCGTACTGGCCACCGAGGTGCACTCGAAAATGGTCGGTTTAGATGCGTCGGATGCACTGAAATTGCCCGGAGTAGAGTTATTCTATTCGGCGAAGGACATTCCGGGCGTCAATAACTTTGCTACGGCCAAGTTGCAGCTGTCCGAGGTGGAAGAAATCTTCTGCAGCGGTGAAGTACTGTTCCACGGACAAGCCGTTGGGATAATATTGGCTGAAACGTTCGAGCTGGCGCAGAAAGCGGCCAAATTGGTTCGTATAAGCTACGAGAAGGTCAGCGATAGGCCGGTGTACGCAACGGTAAAGATGATCATGGATAATGATAATCGAGATCGGTTTGTTGAGAGTGCTACCAAGAAGAGTGGGGAGTTGTCTGGAACTAAAATAGTGAAGGGACGATTAGAGCTTGCCGGTCAGTATCACTACCATATGGAAACCCAGACCTGTATTTGCGTCCCCTTGGAGGACGGGTTGGACGTGTATTCCTCAACTCAGTGGATGGATCTGGTCCAGATTGCGATCGCTGACTCGTTGCTGATCCCGATGAACAGTATCAATGTACGAGTTCGTCGCCTGGGTGGAAGTTTCGGCGGTAAGGCCCTACGGGCTACACAAGTGGCTTGTGCTTGTGCCTTGGCAGCCCATCTTAGTCGTCGTACGGTGAGGTTGGTCCTACCCATGGAGACCAACATGGCCATGATCGGGAAGCGCATCGGGAACATCGCGGATTACAACGTTGAGGTTGATCATAACGGGAAGATCATCAAACTGGAAAACGATTTCATCCAGGACTACGGCAACTCAATCAACGATACCATCGAGTACCTTATCTATCGATTCTTTGCCAGTTGTTATGATTCCAAAGACTGGAAGAACACTGGAAAGTCGGTGAAAACGGATGCCCCCACCAATACTTGGTGTCGGGCACCAGGTTCCACCGAAGCAATAGCCATGATCGAGAACATCATGGAACACATCGCGCATGAAACGGGACACTGCCCGCTTGAGGTTCGAATGATTAACCTTCAGAAGGACCACATAATGCACCAACTTCTTCCACAATTTCGCAAGGACGTCGAATATGATAGTCGAAAGCGTGCCATCGAGGACTTCAATGCCTCGAATCGCTGGAAGAAACGTGGCATTGCGATCGTTCCGGCGCAGTTCGTTACTGAATTTCTTGGCACTTTGAACGCAATCGTGTCGATCTTCTACGGCGATGGAACCGTGTCGGTCACTCACGGTGGCATCGAAATGGGTCAAGGTATAAACACGAAGGTGGCGCAGGTCACGGCTTTTGTATTGGGGATTCCACTGGAGAAGGTCAGTGTGAAGCCGTCGGTTAGCTTTACGTCGCCGAACTCGTTTGGGACTGGTGGTAGCATCACGAGTGAAGCCGTCAGCTATGTAAGAGTTCTTCAACGGTTCTAAGGTAATGAGACTGAAAAATAACTTTCTTTCAGGCTGTGAAAAAAGCTTGCGAAATGCTGCTAGATCGTATGCAGCCCATCCGTAAGGATAACCCAAATGCCACATGGGAGACGATCGTCCAGAAGTCCTACGCCAAACACATCGATCTCTGCGCGGAGGCGGCCTTCAGCCAGTTGGACATTCCAGAATACCTTATCCCCGCACTGGGTTGCGCCGAAATCGAGGTGGACATCCTCACCGGGAATGTTCAGGTGCTGCGGTACGACATTCTAGAGGACGTTGGAGAAAGCTTGAGCCCAGGAATCGACGTGGGTCAAATCGAAGGAGCTTTGGTCATGGGCATCGGATATTACCTCACCGAAGCCCTGGTTTACGACGTCAAAAACGGTGCCTTGCTGACGAATCGGTCCGCGAACTACAAACCACCGGGGGCGAAGGATATTCCCGTGGATTTTCGGATCAACTTTCTTCGCGGGAGTTCGAACCCGTTGGGAGTGCTGAGGTCGAAGGCAACGGCCGAACCGCCGTTCAATACGACGGTGGTGGTGTTGTTTGCACTGAGGAATGCACTGCGATCGGCCCGGAAGGACGCCGGGTTGCCGGATGTGTGGATTCCGCTTGGGGCACCGACGACGCCGGATAAGATTCTTCTGCTGGCTGGGAATACAATTGATCAATATTTGCTGAATTGACTTTATCCTTAATGAATTTCTTTTTAGTTTAGAACAGACTCATATTAAAACATTTCAAATCTATTTTTTCGATTTCATACTCAAAACAAATTGCCACAATCAAAATATCAAAATTTCTTCTTAAAACCCCCATACTATCTCCACAACTTTCATAACGATTCAATTATACCGCTAACAACTTCAAAAAAAAAAAGCTCCGGAACGTGTCCAACCCAGCTCGAACAAAGGCGGCTTTCGGGACGGCACAAAAGCCGTCCAATTCTTCCCAGAACAACCACCAATGGCACACCGTGCCGCCACATAATGATCGAACCCCGAGCGCCCGAATAAAAGGAACTAATCACGACTTCTGGATTTATTGCCGGTTGGGCATTTTATGATGTCTTGATCGTCACGGAAGGGGTCGGCCGCGACTATCGAACATGAAAAGGCCCCAGCGGGATCAAAGCTGAAACGCCGATCCGGTTTGATTAATTGTTTTTTTTAGGTTGTCAGAATCGATTGGAAGCTCGAACGGGGTTCCATAAAAGGCAATTTCCGTGAAATTTCCCTTCCCTTGGTAGCCGATTCGATTATTAGCGATGGATTCATGCTGGACGAACAAATCGCGATGCGATCGATGATTGACAACCTCGGTACAGCTGTTCCGACACCTTTCGGTTTGACAACCGAACGGAAGTTGGAAACTTCCAGATTGAGCCGTGAGGCCCATCAGTGTCAACACCCCAGAACACATATTAGTATGCATCGGAGCCCGACGCCGGGCCCTTCAATGTCATCGAAGCTGGCGTGTGCGACGTGGTTCTGGCGACACACGAGCCCAAACGGCCTACTCCGGTCAAGGTTGATTAGTGTTAAGGTAGGAATAGTTTTGTTTTACTTCGAAAATATTGTTTCGAGATCTATTTACACTTGATGGTGAGAACTTTTGATTGATTTAAAAAAAATTACATAATCCAAAACCCCTAGATTGTGTCTGACCTTCCCTCTAAAACCCCTGGAAGACCCGTTCTTCGGAGACAATGTTTGACACAACAACGGCGAGATACCAGGAGCAAGCCGCCTACTCCAACGCCTACTGCCGACAAAGGCAAGGTGTTGTCTAATTATGCACTCTTTGTCACGTCCTGTGCAGCAGGTACCTCCATCTCAGGTATGGTGCTGTCATCGCACATCTAGTAGCCCAAGACTGGTGTCTGTGGGGCGGCCGCAGGCTCTGCTGTCAGGAGCTAGAAATATGATAATTGACAGGATGTGTGTGTGTTCGTTTCAACGAACATGATGGGCGAACCGAGAACACACCGGCACGTTCCATCACTGCACTGTCTTGGCTGTATAACTCCAGGCGCGAGCTAGCGTTTTTCAGAGATACAAAATTATTTTATTTTATGTTTATTGGAAAAAAGCATTGACAACAAATTTCACAACTTGACATTTTTGAAGTTGATAACTGTAATCGCTTCGGTATTGTCAAGGTATGATAGATCAAATGTGAGTGTATTTCGTGGCCAGAAATAAAATTTTAAATTTACTAATTTTTACTTATCTCACAGATTCACGTGGGTGCGCATGGTTATTTCAGCTTATTGCATTACATTTAAAACGTAAGCTTCAGATTTTATTTATCTGCCTGAAATTGACTAAAATCCCATTCTGTCAATTAGACCGTATTCAGGGTGCCCAAATCTATCATACCTTGAGGTAGCTGAAATAATTACTGACTTTAACTTCAAAATGTCTAGCTGTCTTTTCTGTTTTTTTTTTAAATATTAATATTTCAGTATTCAAACTTGAAAAATCTTTAAAATTTATATTAGCCTTTTTATGTTTTTTCAACTTTTAATCTATTGGAACATTTTTTTTGAACTTTGGATCGGAAAAAACGTTTAACTCTAGGATAAAAAAATATTTCTTGAATTCTTCAATATCACAACTCAACAATTTTAAAATTGATGTCAGTAAACGCATCAGTTTTGACAAATTATGATATATTTAGGCCTCCTGCACACGCTCCTATCGACAAAATTGAATTTTAGTGAATAATTTGCCAATAAACAAAATTAAAAATTTCGATTATAAATGGTATAGAATCATCTTAAGCAATCGTGCGCACGCCCTTATTTGTTCTACTCCCATTTATAAAAGAGAGTGCACATAGTTCTTTTATATGATAATTTATACATTCATACTGGAAGTTTATAATTTTATTTATTGGCAAAAAAAAATCACTAAAATTCAATTCTGTCGATCGGAGCGTGTTCAGGGGGCCCAAATCTATCATACCTTGGCAAAACTGATGCGTTTACTGTCATCAACTTTAAAATTGTCGAGATGTGTTATTTTTAATCTGTTGAAGGAAATAGTATTTTTTTTTACTAGAACAAAGTTTGTATCTGCGTAGTTTAACTAGAAAAGTCTGAAGTTTTATGAGAAATTTCCTGCCTTTAAACGTAGTATGTGAATTATCAATTCTGCAAATAAAATTACTTTCAAATATTTCTTGTTATTTATTCAACTATTATCAGTGTTGGAAATAGTTCCATAATCAATAAATTTTCTATTTAAAATAAATGAAGGTAAAGTAATTAAAGTTACTAAAATTGAGCTGGATTAAGCTAAGCTTAATTAACATGAGAATTTTGCTGCACTTTGTTTCAAATAATCTTAGTTTTTTTAACGGTCAAAGGCTTTTTTCAGAGGTGAATTATTTCAGTACGCAACTAAACCCTTTGAAATTTTGATAAATGATAAAAAAATCAGTCTTGTCATAATTATTTTTTAAAGTAAAATTTCGTTAAGTATTAAAAAAAATTCTAATAAATTCTGTTGATGCTCTAAAACTTTGTTCAATTTTGTTACATTTGAGCCACTCATATCCCATTTTCAAATTCTCGACTTATCCTGACATTTCCAGAACCTGAATAGAATTGCAGCTTCTGCCCAAAATTGTAAGAAACGTGAGCAATTCTCTACCAACACTGGAAATGGATTTTGTTTGTATTTTTGGATTTGGCTCAAACTTTTTAGGGCCTTCCCTTTGACCAAAGAAGCTATTTTGTAATAATGGTTCTCACATACAGGTCTCCACACAATTTTGGCAACTTCCATAAAAAATGGTACGTACATATTTTTTTTATAAAAACTCAATTTCCCAAAATCTGTGTTTTATATTTTTGAGATTTTTTTTTGAATATTTTAGAGAACAAATCCCTGAAAATTTTGAGCCATAGAAATGTTACTAGGGAGCCAGTGAATGTTTGATTTCACCGAAATATTTAATTATCTCTGAAATCATTTTTTTAAAGGTCAGAAAATTTGCTATGAAATTGTGCAAGTGACATTGAGTATTGGATCTCTGGTTGCTGAGTCAATATATTTCGCTGAAATCAAACTTACGGTGGATATATCTTTAAAACGGGTTTCTTTATGAAATAAGGTTAAATGTACTTTTCGATTGTTAAATAAATTTTACATAAACAAATTTACAGAAACAATTTGGTCAATTTGTGTTATTTTGATTTTTTTACAACAATCACAATTTTTCAAAAGTTGCAGGCTTTTTCCTCCAACATAAATAAAAAATCTCAAAAATCAAAAAATAGGGATTTTGGAAAAATTGGAAAGACTTTTTCCCGTGTGCCTGTTATTTTTCTGAAAAGTGCTCATTGATACTTACAGCTTTTCCTTAAGCACCAAATTGATTAGAAAATTACTTCAAAAGTCACAGATTTTCTAATATTTACGTTCCATTTTTGTATGACAGCTGTCCAAAATTGTATGGAGACTTGTATGGTTGAACAAATGACACTAAATGACTTCTTTGGCCATAGGAAAGGCCTTCATAAAGTTTGGCCAAATAAAAAAATCTTAAAATAAAAATGGTCGAAATCGGTCAATTTCGTAAAGAAAAGCTCACGTAAAAAAAGCGTGTTAACGATTTTTACATAAACTATTTTTTTTTTCAAAAATACGCATCTCGGGAAAGGCTGAGCTAATTTCATCTTGCCACGATTCACATGAATGGTTATCAGATTGGATTTTGATAAAAAAAATAGTAGGACAATTTAAAAAAATAACTGAGTCTACTCACAGATCAAATCAAAACATTTTTTTCTAATTTAAAGTGAGTAGTTTTGAAATTCTTTGACCAATATTACCAATCATCCTGGAAACCAATCAACCTTGGAAAGCATAACTCAAAAATAGATATTGTATGCTTCAATGATTTGAATAAATTCACAATTGGCTCATCCAATCAATTGAATCCACCACAAGCCTCGCACATTTTTGTTTAGCCTTTTGAACTCACCAGTACAATCCAATTGCACTAACCCTCGGGGGGAATTGGATCAACCACCGCAAAAATCCACAACTTCAAAGCGACCAACGCCTAATTCCTGTGTGAACGATCCCTGAGTAGCTGCCACCACCAGGAATGTATCCACCGAGGCACGCGATTGGCACCGCCGAAATCTCCGATCCACGCCAAAGCCGCTCAAAACTATTATCACCACCAGCAAAAGTGGTGCGGTGCCTAACTTCAGGGGTGATCCAAATAGCTTAAAAAAATCACTTCGCAAACCCCTTTTTCAAATTCAAAATAATAGTAGAGAGTGAGAGAGCACTTGCAAAACACACCCGCTAAGCCTTAATTCTATTTTCAATTTCAATAAACCATAAATTCCTGGAATGGTGGCTTGGTTTGCAGCGGGAAGAGTGGCGGGGAGTGTGTCCCGGGCGGAATTTTCTATGGTTTTTGGCCATCACCACCCGGGGGTAGCGCAGCGCGGAATTTCAATCTCTGGCGCTGAACCACGGCGCGCAATAATTTTATGTTTTCATTCAAATACACTCTTCTACAGGGTTGGGATCCCATGCTGCTGTCGATATGTTTTTCTCGGGAAAATGCTTCAGCTATGTTTGGTGCACCGTTTTCACCGTAAAAGGAAGCAAATTGCTGTCATTGTTGTCACTTTTCTTATGAAGAAGTTTAAATCTTGACACACCCTGAAAACTGATGTAAGTGCGACAACTGGCCAAAAGGATTTCAGGTCGAAACGCGTTTGACACACGTAGATGCCCGACTACCTAAACATTTGTAATCATAACTTGGGACTACGGAAACCAAATTCAACCAAACTTCTGGAAAATGCAGAGAATGGTCATCCAAACAAACGCGTTCGATGTTCTGCAAATTTTGGAAAAAATATTCAAAAAACATTCAAGCATTATATTGTCAGAAAACATCTTCTTATTTCATTGCATCAGCCACAAAATATTCAAACTTACACCATTCCACAACGAAATAGAGATGCTTTCTATTTTTCATCCGACTTTAAAATATATATTCATTGCATATCGCAGCACGGATTTTTCGACGACCCCTGCCTGGCCCTTTACAGCAGTGTGGAACTGACTCTCAATCAAGCCCTTGACGCTACGCCACGGAAGGGACATAAGCGCTCAACGAACAGCACGAGTCCCGAAAATCCTCAACTCCGTAAGCTTCCACAGTAATAACAAAATCCTTTGGCCAAGTTGCACCCCTTGCCTTTACAACCCCTTGAAGTTCTCGCGTTCTTATTTGCTTAGGGTGAAAAACAGATAGATTTTTTTTTTCATCTGTTGTTTCGGGGTGAAGGGTGAAAATCGGGCACCCGAGACGAAAACTGGAAATGAAAACGTCGAATAAATACATAATCTTCGTAATGCGATAATTCATCAAAATATAGCGCGACTCTGATAGCCGTTAAATTGCTTCTTCGTCGTTGACGTGACACGGTCCATACAAGTCTTTCTTGGTGTGATGATGATCTCCTGCCGGGAGTGGTGATTGAATGAGTGAGTCACGTTGGATTTTCGGAGACGTGCGTAAATGATTTTGATGATTGAATGGGTGCTTAAATTGTATTGCAATTGTTTGTTATGAATTTTCGTTTAAATTTAATACTAAAGATGAATAATAAATTATGAATGTTGCAAAATCGAACATCTCATGCTAACTTTTTAAACCAGATTTTGTAGACGCATTGAATTTATATTACAAATATGCCGGTCGGAGAGTTTTTGATTTATACACAATTTTTATTTTAGAAATTGAGAATTAAAAAGAATTAAACCGGAGTTAATAAAAGAGCAATTCTTTACCAAAACCGGAAATGGATTTTATTTGTATTTTTTGATTTGGCTCAAACTTTGTGGGGGCCTTCCCTATACCCAAATATGCTATTTTGTGTCATTGGTTCACCCATACAAGTCTCCATACAATTTTGGCAGCTGTCCATACAAAAACTAACTTAATCCACCTATGTGGTTGGAGCCTTCCTCACAACAATGGCTGTACGCAAGTTTCATCTATTTTTTAGATCCGGCTTCCAAAAAGTACATCGATATCACTTAAGTGGCCATATCTCGAGACAGGGTTGCCAGATCTTCTATGTTTTGCACTCGTTGGAAAGGTCTTTTGATAACCTAACCAACAATGGGTCGGATGGTGGATCCGGACATAGTACACATACATTTAAGTGAGATCCGGCTTCAAAAAAGTACATCAATATCACTTAAGTGGCCATATCTCGAGACAGGGTTGCCAGATCTTCAATGTTTTGCACTCGTTGGAAAGGCCTTTTGATAACCTAACCAACAATGGGTCGGATGGTGGATCCGGACATAATACACATACATTTAAGTGAGATCCGGCTTCAAAAAAGTACATCAATATCACTTAAGTGGCCATATCTCGAGACATGGTTGCTAGATTTTCAATGTTTTAGACTCGTTGGAAAGGTATTTTGATAACCTAACCAACGTCGGGTCGGATAGTGGACCCGGACATAGATTACATACATTTAAGTGAGATCCGGCTTCAAAAAAGTACATCATATCACTTAAGGGACCATATCTCGAGACAGGGTTGCCAGATCTTCAATGTTTTAGACTCGTTGGAAAGGTCTTTTGATAATCTTACCAACAATGGGTCGTATGATGGACCCGGACATAGTTTACATACATTTAAGTGAGAT
This sequence comes from Culex quinquefasciatus, assembly GCF_015732765.1. Taxonomy (NCBI): domain Eukaryota; kingdom Metazoa; phylum Arthropoda; class Insecta; order Diptera; family Culicidae; genus Culex; species Culex quinquefasciatus. The sequence goes on along the minus strand of NC_051862.1, from coordinate 31,408,364 downwards.
CCGGCTTCAAAAAAGTATATCAATATCACTTAAGTGACCATATCTCGAGACAGGGTTGCCAGATCTTCAATGTTTTGGACTCATTGGAAAGGTCTTTTGATAACCTAACCAACGATGGGTCGGATGATGGATCCGGACATAGTTTACATACATTTAAGTGAGATCCGGCTTCAAAAAAGTACATCAATATCACTTAAGTGGCCATATCTCGAGACAGGGTTGCCAGATCTTCAATGTTTTGCATTCTTTGGAAAGGTCTTTTGATAACCTAACCAACAATGGGTCGGATGGTGGATCCGGACATAGTACACATACATTTAAGTGAGATCCGGCTTCAAAAAAGTACATCAATATCACTTAAGTGGCCATATCTCGAGACAGGGTTGCCAGATCTTCAATGTTTTGCACTCGTTGGAAAGGCCTTTTGATAACCTAACCAACAATGGGTCGGATGGTGGATCCGGACATAATACATACATTTAAGTGAGATCCGGCTTCAAAAAGTACATCAATATCACTTAAGTGGCCATATCTCGAGACATGGTTGCTAGATTTTCAATGTTTTAGACTCGTTGGAAAGGTATTTTGATAACCTAACCAACGTCGGGTCGGATAGTGGACCCGGACATAGATTACATACATTTAAGTGAGATCCGGCTTCAAAAAAGTACATCATATCACTTAAGGGACCATATCTCGAGACAGGGTTGCCAGATCTTCAATGTTTTAGACTCGTTGGAAAGGTCTTTTGATAATCTTACCAACAATGGGTCGTATGATGGACCCGACATAGTTTACATACATTTAAGTGAGATCCGGCTTCAAAAAGTATATCAATATCACTTAAGTGACCATATCTCGAGACAGGGTTGCCAGATCTTCAATGTTTTGGACTCATTGGAAAGGTCTTTTGATAACCTAACCAACGATGGGTCGGATGATGGATCCGGACATAGTTTACATACATTTAAGTGAGATCCGGCTTCAAAAAAGTACATCAATATCACTTAAGTGGCCATATCTCGAGACAGAGTTGCCAGATCTTCAATGTTTTGGACTCGTTGGAAAGGTCTTTTGATAACCTAACCAACGATGGATTGGATGATGGATCCGGACATAGTTTACATACATTTAAGTGAGATCCGGCTTCAAAAAAGTACATCAATATCACTTAAGTGGCCATATCTCAAGACAGGGTTGCCAGATCTTCAATGTTTTGCACTCGTTGAAAAGGTCTTTTGATAACCTAACCAACAATGGGTCGGATGGTGGATCCGGACATAGTACACACACATTTAAGTGAGATCCGGCTTCAAAAAAGTACATCAATATCACTTAAGTGGCCATATCTCGAGACAGGGTTGCCAGATCTTCAATGTTTTGGACTCGTTGGAAAGGTCTTTTGATAACCTAACCAACAATGGGTCGGATGGTGGATCCGGACATAGTACACATACATTTAAGTGAGATCCGGCTTCAAAAAAGTACATCAATATCACTTAAGTGGCCATATCTCGAGACAGGGTTGCCAGATCTTCAATGTTTTGGACTCGTTGGAAAGGTCTTTTGATAACCTAACCAACGATGGATTGGATGATGGATCCGGACATAGTTTACATACATTTAAGTGAGATCCGGCTTCAAAAAAGTACATCAATATCACTTAAGTGGCCATATCTCAAGACAGGGTTGCCAGATCTTCAATGTTTTGCACTCGTTGAAAAGGTCTTTTGATAACCTAACCAACAATGGGTCGGATGGTGGATCCGAACATAGTTTACATACATTTAAGTGAGATCCGGCTTCAAAAAAGTACATCAATATCACTTAAGTGGCCATATCTCGAGACAGGGTTGCCAGATCTTCAATGTTTTGCACTCGTTGGAAAGATCTTTTGATAACCTAACCAACAATGGGTCGGATGATGGACCCGGACATAGTTTACATACATTTAAGTGAGATCCGGCTTCAAAAAAGTACATCAATATCACTTAAGTGGCCATATCTCGAGACAGGGTTGCCAGATCTTCAATGTTTTGGACTCGTTGGAAAGGTCTTTTGATAACCTAACCAACAATGGGTCGGATGGTGGATCCGGACATAGTACACATACATTTAAGTGAGATCCGGCTTCAAAAAAGTACATCAATATCACTTAAGTGGCCATATCTCGAGACAGGGTTGCCAGATCTTCAATGTTTTGCACTCGTTGCACTAGTTTACATACAGTTAAGTGAGATCCAAATATATGTGAAAACACATTTTTATACATAACTTTTGAACTACTTATCGAAACTTCAATCTGTATAAAACTCGATCTATGGGACCCTAAACCAAGTCGAATGCAACAAGTTCGGGTCAAATCGGTTCAGCCAGTGCCGAGAAACATGAGCTAGTTTGTTGGTCACATACATACATACACACACACATACATACACACATACACACTCACACATACACACACACATACACACAGACATTTGTTCAGTTTTCGATTCTGAGTCGATATGTATATATGAAGGTGGGTCTACGACGTTTTTATACGAAGTTCATTTTTAGAGCAGGATTATAGCCTTACCTCAGTGAGGAAGGCAAAATGGTATGTAAATATTCAAACAGCTGTAACTTTTGAGTGAATTTTTTGATCAATTTGGTGTCTTCGGCAAAGTTGTAGGTATTGTTGAGGACTATTGAGAAAAAAATAGGTACACGGAAAAAAAATTTGAGGATTTTTTATCAACTTTTTTTTTACTAAAACTCAATTTCCCAAAATACGTATTTTTTGATTTTCGAGATTTTTTGATATGTTTTAGGGGACAAAAATCCGCAACTTTTGAGCCATAGAGAAACATGGTCAAAAAATCTGCCGCCGAGTTATGAATTTTTGAAAAAATAGTGATTTTTGGAAAAAATCGAAGTTTCATGCAAAAACAAGTTTGACATTATTTTTTAATGCAAAATTGAATTTACAATCGAAAAGTACTTTACATATTTTTGATAAAGGGCTCCGTTTTCTAGATATAGCCACCGAAAGTTTGATTTTAGCGAAATATTTGCAGTTTTTCAATTTTTAAAAATAGTGACCATGAGTGACCATTTCTAAAAATATATTTTTTGAAAAGTTCAGAAAATTTGCTATAAAATTGTCTAAGAGACATTGAAGATTGGACCTCTGGTTGCTGAGATACAGCGGCTTAAAGAAAAAGAAACACGAAAATTGAAGTTTTCTAAATCTCACCCAAACAGCCCACCATTTTCTAAAGACGATATCTCAGCAATTAATGGTCCGATTTTCAATGTTATTACATGAAACAATCGTGAAATTTTCCGATCTCTTCGAAAAAAATAATGTCAAACTTGTTTTTGCATGAAACTTCGTTTTTTTTCCAAAAACCACTATTTTTTCAAAAATTCATAACTCGGCGGCAGATTTTTTGACCATGTTTCTCTATGGCTCAAAAGTTGCGGATTTTCGTCCCCTAAAACATATCAAAAAATCTCGAAAATAAAAAAATACGTATTTTGGGAAATTGAGTTTCAATGAAAAAAAAAGTTGATAAAAAATCCTCAAATTTTTTTTCCGTGTACCTATTTTTTTCTCAATAGTCCTCAACATTACCTACAACTTTGCCGAAGACCCCAAATTGATCAGAAAATTCACTCAAAAGTTACAGCTGTTTGAATATTTACATACCATTTTTGTATTGACAGCTGCCAAAATTGTATGGAGACTTGTATGGGTGAACCAATGACACAAATTAGCATATTTGGTCAAAGGGAAGGCCCCCATAAAGTTTGAGTCAATTAAATAAATACAAAAAAAAAAAAATAAAAATGGTCGAAATCGGCCGATTTCGTAGAGAGTTGCTCAAAATGTATTTAAATGTGAAATTAAAAAAAAATCAATGATGAATATTGCATGACGCTTCATAAAATTTCCTTCAACTTGTCTTTGTTAACTGGACTGCTGGTTGCTAAGACAGAGCTGAATATCTGTGAAAAATTTATTTTTGTTCTCATCGTCATCATATTAGCTCATGTTTCTTAACTTAAGATACCGTAAAACCGGGTGACTTTGATATGTTTGAGATTTTTCCGCAAAAGGGAGAGTACAAATTAACTACGCATGAAATGCTATGGAATCATACTGACCATGGCAAAGAAGTGTTCAAAGTACTTCAAGAAGAAGTTTTCATAACATTTGAAAAAGTTTAAATTGTTAGTTAAGTATGAAAATGTTGATGGATAGCATTATTTTGATATTCCCAAAGTGTCATGATATTCTCAATAAAAATTAAACTTTCGGATTTATTGAACAATTTTCCATTAGGAAACAAAAGTTTGTAAATAATAAATATTATATGTTTTTGAAACAGAATTAAAAAAACTTTAAATTTATAAGCATTTTAAGTACAACAAATTTCAAATAAAATGTGAAAATTTTGGATTCGTGCTTCAAATTGAGTTTAAAATGCAATATGAATCGATAATTTTATAAACAAAACTAGTTACTAAGTTAACTAAATAAAAACATTGTTTTTTTAAGACAATATTTCCAACCATAAAAATTTGAAATTTGAAGTAGAAATTTGGTAGAAATAAAATGTTATCGCCTAAAATTTAATTTTAACAAGAAACCACCGCTGAATTCAAAATAAAAATTTTCAACCCAACTATCTTTTGAAGCACTATTGAAAAAAGTTTTTTTCAAAGATAGTGCATGGACCTTGTGTGGCCTACCCCAGTAGGGGAGAGTGGGGAGACTTGATCCCCGGGGACACTTGATCCCAAGCCTGTATCTCTTCAGCATGTGGGTAAAACAATTAGCTTTGTTCTAGAAAGTTGTGCGAAATTAACTAAAACTCATTGTACAAAACAAAGAAAAAAATTAAAAAATGTTTATATTGAGTTACACACATTTTTCTGAAACGAGCAGCAAAAAACTTTCAAGAGATCTTTTTTTCTTTGTTTTGATATGTATTGAAAACACTCAAAAATTATTCACAAAAATATTTTTCATACATGAATTGTTTGATAAACTGATCAACTCCAAACCCCTTACGCATTTGATGTTAAGTTTATCGTCATAATATTTTTACAATAAATTGTTTAAAAAAGTGCGTTTAGAGAGACTTGATCCCTGCATTTTTACAGTCATTGGAATCAGCTTCAAGATTAATTGATTGGGCTGGGTTTTCATACATAGTTTCCTTTATTATAGTTGTACATATAACTTACTGCAGTTTGAACCTTTTTTCAAAAGTTTTGTAAACAAAAATTTCCAGCTTTTGTAAACATGCTTAATTTTGGTCTAAAAAATAATATTTTAAGTTTTAAATATTTTACATACTAAACTTGTTATATTTTGAACACAAACGTACAGGTTTTATGTGAAATTGCTGTAACTTATAGAAAATTAAAAGTTTGGATGAATAAGAAACATTTTGCTTAAGATTTCTTCAAAATGTTGAAAGGGGGATCAAGTTACCCCTAACATTTTTAAAATGCCCGTTTAAAATATTTTTTTAAAACGCCTGGCATGATTCGAAGAGTTAATCTGATGAAATACCCTTATTAGTCAAACATAGATGAATGTTTAAGCTTTCAATTCATGCAAAAAGTTTACAGTTTTGTGAGAAATTGACAGAGTTATGTGCGATACAAAAAAGGGGATTAAGTCTCCCCACTCTCCCCTACATGTTTTAAAAATAATAATCTTGAGAAAAATTTTAACATTCGGAAAATATTCAAAAAATATATTGAGATCATATCAATGTCACCCCGGTTTACGGTATCTCGGAAACTATTGCTTCGATTTTTAATGTACAAAAGTTTAACTTTTGTGATTTTTTTTTGCTGTAAAACAATATCAACTTTTTAGAATAAAAAACACATTTTGAAGGGCAGTAAACACTTATTTTGAACCAGATTTTTCCACGTACCTTTTTATTTACTGAGAAGACTTTTTTTATTTACTGAGAAGTCTTTTTCATAACTTTTTGAAGTTACTTTTTTTGAATTTTCACATGCTTATTTTCTATAGGCAGCCCGCACATTTTAATGGAAGCCTTCAAGGAAAAATGGATGACTTAGAAATTGCATGCATAAGTTTTATCAAAATAACAAAAAATTCACATTTAAAAATCTGGAGCACTAAAAAAAGAAAAATCAGAGGCATATGAGAATAAAAAAAAATGCTAAAATGGCTAAACTTTATTTCCTGGAAGCAGTCAAAAATCGAAATTCTGGAAAAAATGGCTAGTAAAGGGTCAATATTTCAAACATCAAGATGCCCACATGTGTTCAATTTCCCAGTTACGAAACCAATTAATATACCCCTTATTACAAGCAGGATACAATTTACGACCATTCTAATGCTATCACTGAACATGTTAAACCAAGCCCTGGGACGTGGTAATGGTCGCGTAACATTACACCACTACACTGCATCGCCTGCCCACACAGTACACATTTCCCATAATTTTTCCTCACGCGTCACATTTATGACTTCTTTTTGTCTGCTCATTTTCCAAAACGATGAGCTCAACCCCCGGACCGAGTCGTCCTCATCATCATCATCACCATTTGTCACCAAAGTTGTCTTCCCGGTCTGACAGCACAAGTCTGCACTAAGCCAAAATATGCGCGTGACTAACATTCCTACTAACAACACTCTCCCTCTCTCTCTCTCCAGAATCGCGCTGATCCTAACCTCTCAAACTCCACGTTAAGGGCTCATTTACCGCTCGACGGTTGTAATCCCCGGGCAAAGCTGCAAATGATCAAATGCGATGCGTTTTTATGGTGCAAGTCGCTCATAATGCTGGGAGAATATGTCAACCTCCCACCCCCTTTTACTTGCGTTACGTTGGGTAAATTCCCGGAATGACAAATGCGAACGATTTACCATTCACACTTCCAGGAGGGTGACGTTCAAGCGAAAGAATGAAAAAAAAAAGAAGTGTTAGGACACAGGTCATTTGCTGTCAGTTTTATGATTTTAATTAATTTCCTTGCTCACGCATGTTTTTTTATTTGGGTTCAGGGAAGTGGGTGTGGCTGGACACAACCTTTTTGTCTGATTATCAAATAAAATCATAAAAGTGGCCCACCTCGTTTGCGAAATGGCATCGCACGGAGAACTGTTTATATTTTTTTGGAAGTAATATTGATGATTGCCTGGAAGGTGACTTTATGATTACATGTGATAATTCAATGGGGTGACCTTCGGGGAAGTTTTCCAGTAATTAATTTAAAATATGTAAATGCCATGCTTCGTTATGAAATGGTGGTAATTTTATTTCGACATCGGTTGAGGGTGGCGAAGGTTGACACCACGAATTTTTCGAATATGATAAGTTGGTTGTCAAATAACAATAATGAAATAGATGTGCTTGTGATAACGTTAAATAGTTCTTTTTAATTACGTCTTTAGAGAACCATTCGCAGAAGTTAAAGATTTTTCAACAATGTTTCAGAGTTTCAGTATTTGAATATTACATTGATAACTCAACAAAGCCATTCTCTAGAATTTGGCCATGTCTTTCGAGAAAAATTACTTAAAAATCTAGCTGAACATTACAAAATAACAAAAAATTAAAACAAAAAAAGGTATTCCGAAAAGCATTCTTTCATGTAAAAAGCTCTAATAAAATCAGGAGATTTGCTTTTCCATTTTTCTATCTGAGCAGTTCTACAAAATTATCGAAAACTCAAACAGATCGGAGAATCACATCTAAAGACTGTATCTGTATTTTCAAATATTTACAGGTCCAGCCCTTAAAATCGTATGAGCAATTCTCTACCAAACCGGAAATGGATTTTATTTGTATTTTTTGATTTGGCTCAAACTATGTGGGGGCCTTCCCTATGACCAGATAAACTATTTTGTGTGATTGGTTCATCCATACAATTCTCCATACAATTTTGGCTGCTGTCCATACAAAAATGGTATGTAAATATTCAAACAGCTGTAACTTTTGAGTGAATTTTCTGATCAATTTGGTTTCTTCAACAAGTAGAAGGTATTGTTGAGGACTTTTGAGAAAAAATAGGTACACGGAAAAAAAATTGCAGATTTTTTAATAAACTTTTTTTCACAAAAACTCAATTTCCCACAAAACGTATTTTTTGATTTTCGAGATTTTTTGATATGTGTTATGGGACAACAATCCGCAATTTTTGAGCCATAGAGAAACATGGTCAAAAAATCTGCCGCCGAGTTATGAATTTTTGAAAAAATAGTGATTTTTGGAAAAAATCTAAGTTTCATGCAAAAACAAGTTTGACATTATTTTTTAATGCAAAATTGAATTTTGAAAAATATTTTTTTGAGAGGTTCAGAAAATTTGCTATAAAATTGTCATAGAGACATTGAAGATTTGACCTCGGGTTGCTGAGATAGAGCCGCTTTAAGAAAAAGAAACACGAAAATTGAAGTTTTCTTAATCGCACCAAAACAACCCACTATTTTCTAATGATCATATCTCAGCAAATAATGGTCCGATTTTCAATTTAATACAAAAAAAACTAACTTAATCCACCTATGTGGTTGGAGCCTTCCTCACAACAATGGCTGTACACAAGTTTCATCTATTTTTTATATCCGGCTTCCAAAAGTTAAGTGGCCATGTCTCAAGACAGGGTTGCCAGATCTTCGATGTTTTGCACTCGTTGGAAAGGTCTTTTGGTAACCTAACCAACAATGGGTCGGATGATGGACCGGGACATAGTTTACATACATTTAAGTGAGATCCGGCTTCAAAAAAGTACATCAATATCACTTAAGGGGCCATATCTCGAGACAGGGTTGCCAAATCTTCAATGTTTTGCACTCGTTGGAAAGGTCTTTTGATAACCTAACCAACAATAGGTCGGATAGTGGATCCGGACATAGTTTACATACATTTAAGTGAGATCCGGCTTCAAAAAAGTACATCAATATCACTTAAGTGGCCATATCTCGAGACAGGGCTGCCAGATCTTCAATGTTTTAGACTCGTTGGAATGGTATTTTGATAACCTAACCAACATTGGGTCGGATGATGGATCCGGACATAGTTTACATACATTTAAGTGAGATCCGGCTTCAAAAAAGTACATCAATATCACTTAAGGGGCCATATCTCGAGACAGGGTTGCCAGATCTTCAATGTTTTGCATTCGTTGGAAAGGTCTTTTGATAATCTAACCAACGATGGATCGGATGATGGACCCGGACATAGTTTACATACATTTAAGTGAGATCCGGCTTCAAAAAAGTATATCAATATCACTTAAGTGGCCATATCTCGAGACAGGGTTGCCAGATCTTCAATGTTTTGGACTCGTTGGAAAGGTCTTTTGATAACCTAACCAACGATGGGTCGGATGATGGACCCGGACATAGTTTACATACAGTTAAGTGAGATCCAAATATATGTGAAAACACATTTTTATACATAACTTTTGAACTACTTATCGAAACTTCAATCTTTATAAAACTCGATCTATGGGACCCTAAACCAAGTCGAATGCAACAAGTTCGGGTCAAATCGGTTCAGCCAGTGCCGAGAAACATGAGCTAGTTTGTTGGTCACATACATACATACACACACACATACACACACACATACACACACACATACACACAGACATTTGTTCAGTTTTCGATTCTGAGTCGATATGTATACATGAAGGTGGGTCTACGACGTTTTTATACGAAGTTCATTTTTAGAGCAGGATTATAGCCTTACCTCAGTGAGGAAGGCAAAAAATCGTGAAATTTTCCGATCTTTTCGAAAAAAATATTTTGATTTTTTTTTAAATCAAGACTAGCACATTGAGTGGGCGTAATATTCAATGTTTGGCCTTTTTAAAATGTTAGTCTTGATTTAAAATTTTTTTAAATATTTTTTTTCGAAAAGATCGGAAAATTTCACGAATGTTTCATGCTTTATCATTGAAAATCGGACCATTAGTTGCTGAGATATCGTCATTAGAAAATGGTGGGTTATTTTGGTGAGATTAAGAAAACTTCTATTTTCGTGTTTCTTTTTCTTAAAGCAGCTCTATCTCAGCAACCCGAGGTCAAATCTTCAATGTCTCTATGACAATTTTATAGCAAATTTTCTGAACCCCTCAAAAAAATATTTTTAGAAATGATCACTTATGGTCACTATTTTTAAAAATTGCAAAACTGCAAATATTTCGCTAAAATCAAACTTTTGGTGGCTATATCTTGGAGCCCTTTATCAAAAAATCTGTACAGTACTTTTCGATTGAAAATTCAATTTTGCATTAAAAAATAATTTCAAACTAGTTTTTGCATGAAACTTCGATTTTTTTTTCCAAAAATCACTGTTTTTTTTTCAAAAATTCATAACTCGGCGGCAGATTTTTTGACCATGTTTCTCTATGGCTCAAAAGTTGCGGATTTTTGTCCCCTAAAACAAATCAAAAAATCTCGAAAATAAAAAAAAAAAAGAATTTTGGGAAATTGAGTTTTAATAAAAAAAAAGTTGATAAAAAAGCTATATATAACTATGCCGAAGACACCAAATTGATCAGAAAATTCACTCAAAAGTTACAGCTGTTTGAAGAGAGTTGCTCGTATGATGCCTTGCATGAAAAAACTAAGGATACAAAATTGATTTTTTGATACTTAGATCGTTTAATTCTTAGATGAAAAAAAAAATACACGCAATGATTAATCACATCTATGAAATCGTCACGAAAATATTGAGTCTAATTTTAAGGCCGTTTCATTTATATATTTCCTAGTTTTTGTCACCACTCTCTGTTAAAAATGTTTCAGATAAAAGGATTTATTTAAAAAATCAGTTTGTTTCAATGTTGTTTTTTTCTTTGTATAGTTTCCTATACAAATCCTAAAGTTCCATTTTGCCTTCCTCACTGAGGTAAGGCTATAATCCTGCTCTAAAAATGAACTTTTTATTAAAAGCTCGAAGACCCACCTTCATGTATACATATCGACTCAGAATCGAAAACTGAACAAATGTCTGTGTGTGTGTATGTGTGTGTGTGTATGTATGTATGTGTTCAAAAATCTTGCCAAGTTTTCTCAGCACTGGATGAACCGATTTTGATCGAACCAGTTGCATTCGACTTGGTTTAGGGTCCCATACATCGCTATTGAATTGTTTGAAGTTTCGATAACTAGTTCAAAAGTTATGTATAAAAATGTGTTTTCGCATATATCCGGATCTCAATTATATGCATGTAAACGATGTCCAGATCCATCACCCGACCCATCGTTGGTTAGGTAATCGAGAGACCTTTCCAACGAGTCCACAATATTGAAGATCTGGCAACCCTGTCTCGAGTTATGACCACTTAAGTGATATTTATGTACTTTTTTGAAGCCGGATCTCACTTAAATGTATGTAAACGATGTCCGGAACCATCATCCGACCCATCGTTGGTTAGGTAATCAAAAGACCTTTCCAACGAGTCCACAACATCGAAGATCTGGCAACCCTGTCTCGAGTTATGACCACTTAAGTGATATTTATGTACTTTTTTGAAGCCGGATCTCACTTAAATGCATGTAAACGATGTCCGGATCCATCATCCGACCCATCGTTGGTTAGGTAATCAAGAGACCTTTCCAACGAGTCCATAACATTGAAGATCTGGCAACCCTGTCTCGAGTTATGACCACTTAAGTGATATTTATGTACTTTTTTGAAGCCGGATCTCACTTAAATGTATGTAAACGATGTCCGGAACCATCATCCGACCCATCGATGGTTAGGTAATCAAGAGACCTTTCCAACGAGTCCACATAATTGAAAATCTGGCAACCTTGTCTCGAGTTATGACCACTTAAGTGATATTTATGTACTTTTTTGAAGCCGGATCTCACTTAAATGTATGTAAACGATGTCCGGAACCATCATCCGACCCATTGTTGGTTAGGTAATCGAGAGACCTTTCCAACGAGTCCACAACATCGAAGATCTGGCAACCCTGTCTCGAGTTATGACCACTTAAGTGATATTTATGTACTTTTTTGAAGCCGGATCTCACTTAAATGCATGTAAACGATGTCCGGATCCATCATCCGACCCATCGTTGGTTAGGTAATCAAGAGACCTTTCCAACGAGTCCATAACATTGAAGATCTGGCAACCCTGTCTCGAGTTATGACCACTTAAGTGATATTTATGTACTTTTTTGAAGCCGGATCTCACTTAAATGTATGTAAACGATGTCCGGAACCATCATCCGACCCATCGATGGTTAGGTAATCGAGAGACCTTTCCAACGAGTCCACATAATTAAAAATCTGGCAACCTTGTCTCGAGTTATGACCACTTAAGTGATATTTATGTACTTTTTTGAAGCCGGATCTTACTTAAATGTATGTAAACGATGTCCGGAACCATCATCCGACCCATCGTTGGTTAAGTAATCAAGAGACCTTTCCAACGAGTCCACAACATTGAACCATCATCCGACCCATCGTTGGTTAGGTAATCAAGAGACCTTTCCAACGAGTCCACATAATTGAAAATCTGGCAACCCTGTCTCGAGTTATGACCACTTAAGTGATATTTATGTACTTTTTTTAAGCCGGATCTTACTTTAATGTATGTAAACGATGTCCGGACCCATCATCCGACCCATCGTTTATTAGGTAATCAAAAGACCTTTCCAACGAGTCCACAACATCGAAGATCTGGCAACCCTGTCTCGAGTTATGATCACTTAAGTGATATTTATGTACTTTTTTGAAGCCGGATCTCACTTAAATGCATGTAAACGATGTCCGGATCCATCATCCGACCCATCGTTGATTAGGTAATCGAGAGACCTTTCCAACGAGTCCACATAATTGAAGATCTGGCAACCCTGTCTCGAGTTATGACCACTTAAGTGATATTTATGTACTTTTTTGAAGCCGGATCTTACTTAAATGTATGTAAACGATGTCCGGACCCATCATCCGACCCATCGTTGGTTAGGTTATCAAGAGACCTTTTCAACGAGTCCACATAATTGGAAATCTGGCAACCCTGTCTCGAGTTATGACAACTTAAGTTATATCTGTGTACTTATTTTTCTGGACCTAAAAAAAATAGCTGAAATATGTGTCCAAACCACTCATATTACCCATTGTTGGTAAAAAGTGAGGAAGGCATCAACCACATAAGTGGATTAAGTTAGTTTTTTAATTCAATATAAATAAACTGTCCAAAATATAAATAAAACAGCTTGTATGAGACTTTTAATTTTTTTTCAATCACATTTGTAGTGATGATTACTTTAATAATGATTTAAAGGCAACTTTAGTCTTTTCTTGTGCATTTTACTACTTTATTTCACTTTAAAACTCTGGCCTGTTTCATGATTTTTTTTTTGAATTCATTTGCCTTACATGATTTTTATTTTAGCAAAATGTTTTTTTTTCAGCTAATGGATTTCCATTGATATTTTTGAGATTTTCGAAAAATGAATCCCTATACAACCCAACCCTGACTCTAGGCGGTCATCGATAAAAAATGCATTGGAAAGAAAACCTCATTAAATAGAAGATTTTTTAAAGTTTGACTTGTTTTATATGACTCTGCTAATATTTTAGAAAAATATTTTTTTGGAGTCAACTTTGGCTTTTTTCTGACATTTCTTATATTTTTTGCAAAAATGAGTATCCATTAGTTTTCTGAGCAATTTAAAAAAGTATGAAAATGTTATTATTCTATAGTAGAAAATATGAAAAACAAGCAAAAAATTTGAAAAGTTATAATCTAAATATGATAAAAACTTGAATGGCAACAGGTAATGAACGGAAAGGAAGGTAGAATAAGCCAAATACTATCAGTAACAAGCATAAACTCAACAAGATTAAAAAAAATTCTTGAAATGAAACAAGAATAAAAGATTAAATTATCTTTTTTAAACTAAACAAGGAAAAACATAAAAAGAGGTTTCTTTCATGTTGCTTAAAATGTCCTCATAAACAAGGGACAAATGAACATATTGGAAAAAATGGGCAATACTTTATTTCCTTGTTCGAGCTATTTTTTTCGATTTTCAACTGACATTCATTACTTTGTCTGCGGAGTTTAATTTTCTCTCAAAACTATTTATTATGATGATTTCAGTATAATTTTTGTGCTTCAAACGATTTTCTTAAAACATTTAAAAAAAAATAGTTTTTTGATCTTCTTTGAAAGTGAAACGATTTCTTCCTTTTCGATAACATTTATTAGAGGGGAAACATTGCTGCGTCTAGCTCGAAGTGCAAACGGAAATAAATTTCCCAAGATTAAGCACCGACAAATGCAATGTTGGGGGAGGGAGAATCTAGAGTCTCACAATAAGACCCAAGGCGGATACGCCGGATGATGGTGTCTCATGTTAAGTAGATGTTAACACGTGTTTCATTACGTTAATGACTTTTTATCATGTGTTGCCAAGCCGCCTCCACCCAGCCGACTCATAAATTTCCCAACAACTGCAACTCCCACTCCTCAGTCTATTGTGTGGAACCAGTTTGAACAACAAGGAGGGAGGTTGATTTCTTAGAAGCAAGTGGCGTTCAATATCGAGTTTCTAGCTTTTCAATGAGTTTTCTAATGAAATCTGAACCGCTCAAAAGTCACTTCAAAATCAGGTGAGAAGAGGGCGGTGTGAGCTCGAGAGTGCCCCCTTGCTCAACGCGTTTCTATAAATAAACTTTATTAACAAGAGTCTACTCTCCGCTCTATGGACTGGTAATTGGAAACTTTCCAAGTACCCCTCCGCGTTTGCCATGCTTGCCATCTAATATCCTTTTAATTATCCTGACGAAGGAGACTTTTATTGTTTTATAATCCTCCCGGCCCGTAACCACGAATTAAAACGAATCTCGTCCAAGACCGGCGAGCTGGAAATACTTTATTAAACGATAATCACCCAAGGAAAACCGACCGACCTGATTGAGCTCCGTCGTCTTCGTCGAAGAGGACCTGCTAATTGACGCAGTGCGGCATCAAAGAACATTAAGTGGTTCCTGGTTTGGCAGCGCAGTCTTCCCAGGCGGCTTTGAAGGTCTAGCCGTGGTCTAGGATGACCACGAAGAAAAAAAAAGGAGTAAAGAGATGAGCAAAAGAATCGAGAAAAGGGCCCCGAAACACAATCACAAACCATAACTTCCAATCGACATCAAACAGCCACCGCCAATGCCGCCGCCGCCACTGGAAGGAGGTTCTTGAGAGGAGCCTACGCTGAACGGGCTTAAAGAGACAATATCAGCTACCAGAGCAATGGCCAATTTACCCAGGGCTAGGACCGGACGCGAATGAGAAAAGTATTGAGAAGAGATATTGACGGAACCGTCGAGTGGAGTGTGGGTTTGGTTTTTTGAAAGAGATTATTGTTTTCCTCAACAAGAGAGAACCTATTTTATTGCAAGTTTGTGTTGGGGTCCTTTTCAGCCTCTTAAAAATTAAAATCGCTGCTACATGTATTATGTGCCTTGACATGACCTAGTATAACATTTTGAATATATTGGAATATTTTTCAACCCAAACTTTGAAAAATCGCGGAAAATCCAGTTTTTGACCTTGCTCTCTTCTTGTGTCAAAAAAAAAAAAGATTAATTTTACCCCAGAAAATGGTGAATTTTCATCAGTTTTTGATGAGTATTCATCAGGTTCACGGTACACATTTTTATACATTTTTTATGTAATATTACTCAAAAAAACGTTACTTAATCCACATTTAGGTGGTTGTTGCCTTCCTCACATTTAGAGGGTAATGCTATCCAAAATAGATACACAAGGGCGGATCTTTAAGTGTTCTATCAACTTGATTCATTAATCATACCATCAGATTGGGTAGGCAGATCTTCATAATTCAGGGCACTTATGTGCTTATAACTTTTGATAGGGTTGTCAAATCTGCAATCTACTGAAGTCGTTGGAAAGGTCTTTTGATAACCTATTCAACGGCAGGTCGCATGATAGATCCGGACAACGTTTCCATCGAAACATATGAGATCCGGTCTCTAAAAAGTTCATAAATAACACTTAAGTGCGCATAACTTTTGATAGGGTTGTAAGATCTTCAAAATTTGGAACTTGTTGGAAAGGTCTTTCGAATACCTTTGTAAAAATGTATAACATGACGCGGTTTCTTACAAAAACCACCCTTTTTACAATCTTCCGGACTTTTGCTAAAATCGTTTTTTAGCATAACTTTTGAAGTACTTTACTAAACTTTATAATTTTCAATAGCGATTTATGGGACCCCAAGACGGATCGAATGAGACCAATGCGGTCCAAATCGGTTCAGCCAGTGCCGAGATAATCCAGTGCAAATTTTTTTGATCAACATCCCACCACACACACAGACATTTGCTCAGAATGTGATCCTGAGTCGATAAGTATACATGAAGGTGGGTCTAGGAGGTCAAATTGAGAATTTCGTTTTTCGAGTGATTTTATAGCCTTTCCTCAGTAAGGTGAGGAAGGCAAAAATAGGTAATATTCAACCTGCCATATTTTCAACACTCCAAAATTCAACTTTATTTTTCTGTGTTGATCTTAAATAAAAGCACTTTCTATATCTTAATTTGGTCACTTTTGTCACGGGAAATTAGGACTACAGAATCATTTAATTAATTTTAGTTTAATAAAAAAAAGGGAATCAGCCGTATTGAATTTATATTTCTGGACCCGAATACATTTCAAAATTGTGTTATAAAATTCAATTTTTTACTTATAATTTGTCATGTAAAACAAACAAACAAAAAGGTGTCAGTAACTAATTAATGTTATAAATGAAATTATATAAAAATCTCTTAAAAGCTCAAAAAAAAAAAACATGATTCAACTTATTTAAAAAAAATAATAAAAAAAAGATACAGATAACAAAATTAATATCAGAACTTACTTGCCAACTTCCAGAACATGTAATTACTCTTTGATATATTAAAATAAGTTGAATTATGTTGGTGTCAGGATATGACTTTCAAAGAAATTCCAATTAATCAACTTTCTGCTTATATGCAAAATGAGATATTGTCTGGAAATTTGCAAATTTTTTGAGATTTTTTATTTTGTAACTATTGATATTGATCAAACTTTGATAAAATATGTTTATTACATATGTAAAAAAAAGCTGCATTCGTTTTTCCTTAAAAGTCTCCACTTAATTTTGAGGGCTGATCATTAAAAAAGGCATGTCAAAATATTAGCAACGTTGCAAAAAAAAAAAACACACACACACAAAAAAATCCGATTTAAAAACAAATGATCACTAAAAGTGGAATTCCCAAAAGATTATTTTTTTAACATGCGTTTTTTATATATTTGAAAGGACACATTTAAAAAAATATAAATTCCAAAATCATTTTTTTTTTCAAAAAATCATATTTTTGGTACCAGATTTTGCACCATTTAAAACTCTGGAGATAAAGATGCCTTAACTTTATCGTCAGAGTTTTAAGTGGTGCAAAATCTGGTACCAAAAAAATGAATCTTAAAAAAAATAAACAACCTTGTCTAAAAAAAATTTGTGATGCAAGCTCAAATTTGTAAGCATAAATGCTTTTATATTTTTTGTAAAGTGCACCCTTTTTTAGCTAATTTCGAAAAAAATCAGCTTTTGACAATCCAATATAAATGTTTGAGTCTTGTCAATGGTTTTCATTAATTTTAGAATCACGAATCTAATTCTAATAAGAAGACCAGAAAATTTCTCAAAAGTTAAATTTATCAACATCGAAAATCTATCCAATATTGCGAATTAATTAATTCAAATTTTAAAAAATGCATATTTTTACAACAGTTAGGATAATTTTTTCCGGGAATATTTATCTAAAATGTCATAATTAAAAGTTAATTAGTAATTATTCAATAATTTATACCAACAATTTACCGAATACATAAAATCTTTTAAAATATCTCTTCCTTAGATACGTATTTTTATTGTATGGAAAAAAATTGAATGCAAGGACAAAGCTTCATTTAAATAAAAAAATAGAATGCAAAGGTTGATTTGCGAAAACCTAGAGAACTTGTTTATTTGTTTAAAATTATAATTTTCTAAAAAAAAATAGATTTTTAATGTTCTTATGCTTAACATGAGGTTACAAACAAACAAAAAAAATTGTACTGGGTTTAATTTTAAAAAGCAGTCTAGAAAAAATAAATAGAATATTTTTCGTTAAAGTTTATGTTTAGACCTATTCAGAATTTTCCTTAGCAAGGGAATTGAAAACTTCCCCAAATTTGATGTACAAAAGATGTATCTTTGGAAAAAACAAGCTTTCTATAGTTAAATTCTATTATCTTTAACCGGGGTGACATTAATAGCTTCCCCGGCTTTGATTGGTTTGAGACTGTGGTATAAAAGTGTTCAAATACTTCAACAAAAGATTTTTTTGACAAAATTGGTTTGTCTTGATTTCTTTATAATACATGGTTTTGAAACAAAATAAAAAAAAGTTTCAATTTATATTTCATATAAAATGTCAAAAATTTCGATGTGCTTGGTATTCAGTTAAAATGTAATACTAATAAATATTTTTACAAATAAATCTGAAGAATCTGGCTTTTCATCTATTTTACCTATAATTTATTTGTAATATGTTATAAAGCTTACTAAATAATAACATTGATTGTTTTTCTTTCAAACGATATCTGCAACCTCAATTATGGTAATTTGACGAAAAAAAATTGCACACATTAAATCTGATTTAGCTAGAAAAACTATGACTATCAAAGTCACCCCGGAATTCAACATAAGATTTTCAACGCAACTATTTTTAAAACAATGTTGAAAAATACTTTTGTTTCCAAAAAAGTGTGGCCTTCTCTAGTAGGGTAGAGTAGTCATCAATGAGACACGGGGAACAATGATAAAATTCAACCAATCAGGCTCATAATAGTGGCTTTGGTTATGGACGCTCCCTTGAAAAGTTATTCGTAAATGTTTGATTCTGGGGTGTAAAAGTAAATTATGGACAAAAAATACTTTTTCGCTCGTAGACTGCCATTTACACCAAAACTAATATATCTTCAAATTTCTTCCGACGTTCCATAGGGAGTTGTTTTAGAATATACCCAGAATCCAGGGCTGTCTCATTGTTCCCCACTCATTTTAGCCCATGGGTAACAATGAGACACTTTTATGTTTCTTCATTAAACATTTCAAAATCCATGTAAAACTTTCAAAACATGAATTGAATGTGATTTTTGGCATATTTATAGAGTTTTAACTTCATTTAACCAAACATACAAAGTTATTTGGTATAAATATATGGATTTTACAAAATTTAAATACTTTTAATATAACTTTTGTTAATTAAACTTTCATGTTGCCAAAATTGCTCTAAAATGTTCAAGGCAGTCACCTGTAATGGAACAATACAAAAACATGATGTTTTGCTAGAAAAGTATTGATTTTCATAGAGTGTCTCATTGTTCCCCAGTTGTCTCATTGTTCCTGCCAAGTGCGTCTACAATGAGACAGTTGAATAACTCTGGCTGTAGATGTCGGATCGATTTCATATTTTGGTCAATGTTAGAACACACTAAAAGAAAGAAAATGCAACAAAATACTTATTAAAACATGCTGATGAAAAAATTAGAAAAATCGTTGAAAGTTGAAAACCAAAAGTGTTTCTTTGATGACTACCCTACCCTACATGTTTTTCAAATAATAATATTGAGACAAACCAAGACTAGATGGAAAATATTCCAAAAATAAATTGAAATCCTATCCTGGCCTGGTAAACGGCACCAAAAATGTTATAGTTTTTCCATTCAGATTTTGTTTTTCAATAAATAACGCTGGAATTTGCTAGCTTTTGAAAAAAATCACGAAAAAGAGTTAAAACAATATATTTGGCAAAGGTTTATGATTTAATTAATTGAGAAAAAAATCATAGACTCAAAACATCAAAGTCATCCCGCTTGAATGGTCCCAACAGAAAATCAACGATCACGACCGAATAGCCAAGATTCCGCATGTCGTCGTCCCGACCCGGTTCGGAAGCACTTTCGGCGGCCGAATCTCTCAAATCGTGGGCCCATTTTTTATTGTCCACCGATAAAGGAGTGAGAACTCGTCGAGAAATGCTCACGAGGTCAACCCCGAAAAGCGGGTCCCATTATCGATAACGCAGTGATGCCGACAAAGTTGCCCTCAAGAAAGGAAGAAGAAGATGATGAAGAAATTGTCGTTGACGAGGTGACGCCGCGGCCTCCGTCCTTAAGAATGCTTAATCGAAAGGCTCGAAAATTGAGCAATTTCCGACGCGGCAACGATCAGAACGCGCCGCGCCGCCGAGAAATGAGTTTGAAACAATGTTGTCGGTTGATGATGGCTTGAGAAATGGAGGAGAAACCCGTTCTAATTGGGCTTGAGAAATGAAGGAAGAGAAAGTGAGCAAGAGGATGCGCGAGAGAGTTGGCATTTTTTATGGATAGGACGCTTGACACCGGGGTGTCAAAAAATGAGGCGGCTTGTGGTGGTGGGAAAAGGTTAATTGGAGGATGAAAGTAACCACTTGGGAAAGTGGGATGCGATTGCATCTGATTGCTTCAATTTGACACAATCTTACCCATTAATATTTATGTGAAATAAATTATTGTTTCAAAATATTGTTGAGATTTTGATAAAAGATTAAAAAGTTGTACTTTTTAACATTCTGAAAGTACTGTTTTAGTTCAGTTAGAAAAAGTAAATACCTAGTTTCACAAAATAATAATGAAAAATAAAACTTCCTTTTATATTTTTCCGTAACACGTATTTTTTTCTTTCCAGTCAGTTGAATTATGATCATAATACTGTTTTTGACAAAGTCTTCTAAATTACTGTTCAAACCTTTGCCCTCGCCACTAATTATTCATCATCTTCTAATCCTCAGTAATGTTCCTTCCCATCAGTCCTTTTCCCAACTGATTTTCCCTTGTTAACGCTCATAATTACTTGCATCTTTAAAACTCCACCAGCCACTCAAAGTGTCACTTATCGGTGCGCTAATGTGACAGCATGGAATCTATAACTCTCCCAAATCCCAGCCTTCACTCTGTTCGTATCTTCACTCGATTATGGCCACATCCAACGCAACGTGCCTTCCCAAATCGCTTCTTTGGTTTGTAATTTGACACTTTTCCCAAAAGCGGCCTGCTGCGTTTGCGTTTTCGGCGGTTTTCCTCCACTTTTTTCTACTCTATAGCCAGCCAGTGCGTGGGCACATGGCAGTGGCAGTGAAAAGTGACGCCTCGCCGTTTCAACTTTCACTCGACACTTTTTTTTTTCACGGAAAAACTTGAAGAATAACTCAAAAATTCCAAGGGCACGCACATGGCCTCTCCCAAGAGCAAGTACATCAACGTTTTCGGCATTCTTTAACCAGAGAAGCGGTTCCTCCCAGGGAGAAGTGTTGGGTGACACCCAGTAACCACGGATTGTGGGATGTTACGGATTTTCTTCGTTTTTTTTTCTCGTGAAAAAATGTGTTTTACAGTCACTTTGACGGAGACCTTATGGACGGAATTCGGTGACAGCAAACGATTCGATTTTTGACGGTTTTTAAATTGAAATATGAAATGAGCGGAACAACCGCTTGGCAGAGTGTCTGGTTTGAGGCGGGTTGCCACCGGTCAAGGTTAATTCGGTTTCGACGGTAGTGACGGGAACCATTTGGTGCGTAATCTGTGGCGGCTGGAGCAGGACTGATTTGAGAGCGACGGATTTCTAATCTGTGAAATTTTCCACTTAAATACTCGTTTCCGCTACGAGGACGTTGCAGCTTGTGATTATGGCGAGCCTAAGGACATTGTTTTAAAAGTACATCATAGAATAAAAGATTTTTTCAAAACCGAATAATTATGACTATTTTTTAAATTTTATTCGCAATTCTGCATTATCAGATTCTCGATACAAGTCTCTATACAATTTTGATAAAAAATACTGTATATTTATGAGAGATTCTGATCGATTTGGTGTGTACGGCAAAGTTGTAGGTAATTATTAGGAATTTTCGGAAAAAATATAGGTATATGGAAAAAAATATTTACAATTTTTTTATTTTACTTCTCATTACTTGAAGTTATATTCTTAAAACAGATATTTTTCAATTTAGAATTTTTTTTATATGTTAAGGGGACTAAACAAGACATTTTCTGAGCCATAGTTATGGTGTAAAATACGGTTAAGGAGATATTTATGTACTTTTTTGAAGCCGGATCTCACTTAAATGTATGTAAACTATGTCCGGATCCATCATCCGACCCATCGTTGATTAGGTAATTGAAAGGCCTTTCCAATGAGTCCAAATCATTGGAGATCTGGCAACCCTGTCTCGAGTTATGACCATTTAAGTGATATTTATATACTTTTTTGAAGCCGGATCTCACTTAAATGTATGTAAACTATGTCCGGATCCATCATCCGACCCATCGTTGGTTAGGCAATTGTGAGGCCTTTCCAAAGAGTCCAAAACATTGAAGATCTGGCAACCCTGTCTCGAGTTATGACCACATAAGTGATAATTATGTACTTTTTTTCCAATTAGTCCAAGACATTGAAGATCTGGCAACCCTGTCTCGAGTTATGACCACTTAAGTGATATTTGTGTACATTTTTGAAGCCGGATCTCACTTAAATGTATGTAAACGAAGAGACCTTTCCAACGAGTCCACATAATTGTAAATCGGGCAACCCTGTCTCGAGTTATGACAACTTAAGTTATATCTGTGTACTTATTTTTCTGGACCTAAAAAAATAACTGAAATATGTGTCCAAACCACTCATATTATCCATTTTTGGTAAAAAGTGAGAAAGCCATCAACCACATTAGGTTAGTTTTTCATTTGTATTAGAGCTTTTTTTGTTATAAAATGTAGTTTAATAATGAATCACACAAATTTTCCCAAAATTTCGCATTTTTTTTAATTTGAAATACTAAAATTTCCCTATTTTTCAATATAAGCCTTAAACGTTCCGAAATTTTGCAAGCATGCGTATTTTTTTAAATGCTCAGATTTTCATAATTTGCAATATGGATTACAAACGATTCAAATTTGTGTATGCATTTTACCGTTTTAGATTTATTTTAATGAAATTCTCAAATTTTCACAAAATACCGTTTTTTATCATGAATACTCTAAATTCATATTTTGAAATATTGAAACTATTGTAAGATTTTTTTGTAAAACACAAAAAAAAGTATGTTTTGATAGTAGGGATACCTATGTCGCAAATAAAAAAAATAAATAAATAAATATTTTCATAAGAATACGTTAATTTGTGAATATTTTTGTATTTCATTTGAAAACTCTAGAGTCAAAAAACATGTAAAATTTTGAATTCTTTGATACCCATGATGCGAATTAAGAAAATTTCAGTATTTTCGAAAAATACGGTATTTTTGTGAATATTTTGCATTCAAAATTTTAATCGTTGGAGCCCATATTGTAATTTACGAAAGTTTATATATATAAAAAACACGATATTTTTTGAGAATGTGGTGTTTTACCAAATAAAAAAACTCTGATAAAAGCGAAAAGCATACAAAATTTCCTTTTGTTTGATATCCATATTGCAAATTATAATAATTTTAGTATTTTCGAAAAATACCGTACTTTATGATTTTTGTATTTGTGCTTTGAAACTTACCATATTATCAAAGAATGTGTTTTTAGTTAAAGCATGGAAAATTTTACATTATATTGATTGATTATGTAAATTTTATAAAAAAAAATCAAATAAGCTTTCGTCCGTCATCGTAGATAAGATTATCGACGACCGAATTATCGAAACAACGATAACGATAGATTATCGTTATCGTCCCAACTATTATCGCTATCGTTAGACGCAAATTCAATCGATTAACCCTCTACAACCTAACCCCGCCTTTAGACGGGCTTCGATCTAAAAAATCGCCAAAAATCAATTTTCCAACCGATTTTTGATCTTTTAAAAGCATTGGAAAGAAGAACTCTTAAAATTTTAGAAAATTTATGGGTTGGAAGTTTAACTTGTTTTATGTGACTTTGCCAATGTTTTTAAAAATGTCATTTTTTTTGGGGTGAACTTTGGCTGAGTTTTTTACTAACATTTTCTATATTTTCAGTAAACAGAAGTATGCAGTAATTTTTGTAGTGTCCCAGACTAGGCCTCTACGCATTGTTTTGCAATTTAAATGATGATGGTGCCATTCTATAGCAGAAAATGTAAAAAACATACAAAAAAGTGAAAAAGTGACTGTAAAAACGTGAAAAAATTAGATAGGCACAATGTATTTATATTAGGTGATAGAATAGGCCAAATACTACCAAAAACAAACATAAACTAAACAAGATAAATGCAAATTAAAATACTAAAAATAAAACAAGAAAAACATAAAGCAAGAGAAGTAAAGTTTTTCGTAGAACAAAAGTTGCTCAAAATGACCTCCTGAACACGGGAAAAATAAATATTTTCGAAAAAAAAATTTGGGCAGTAGAGGTTTAACAACCTTGAATAAAATTTACCTTTTTCAAGTTTCTAATTTTAGGTATTGATTTTTGTTTTTTTTTTTGCATTTTAAAAATGCTTCATGAAAAAAGCAATCCTCAATATTTTTTTTCCAAATTTCATACAATTTTCAATGTAAGACATCGAATCGAGCAATTAGTTTATAAGACACAGACTCAAAAAGAAATCGAATTGATGAAAATGAGTTTTTCTAAGTGTCACTCAATTAGCCTTTAATTTTCAGCTGTCGATATCTTGGAAACTATTGGTCCGATTTTCAATGTTAATAAATGAAACTATTGTAAAATTTCAGTATTCGGAACTCTGCAATAAAAATATTTCAACAATTCTATAGTTTCGAAATCATTTTGAAAGGTAAAGCTTGACAGACAGCGAATAGTCGCAAATTAAAAAATAAGCATCGGATTTTCAACACTGCTCTAGAGAAATTCTAAATTCCCAACAAAAAAAACTTATTCAAATCTAATCTAATCTAATCAGACCTTAGCGCAGCCAATCTTTCGAAGGGATCCTGGAGAGTGCCTTAGGTTAGATGACGCCTAGCACTCTTCTTGTCATTTATTAACATTTGTAGTGCGCCATTGCATCGGAATGCATTGAAACATCACAAGCGTTAAAGCGGCCAGGCCTACTGCGTAAAGCCGTATCGCAGAGATGACTCGTAATTGGGTTGAGTTTGAGCACTGAGTGTTCGGACAACAACACAATTCTGAATCGACAGGGGAGGAAGAAGCGTGGGGACACACCACCATACGCTCCGAGATTTGGGTTGTATTCGTTGGGAGCACCATGCTAAGAAGGTTTGGTACTCCGGGACCCTCTGGGATGGGACATTGTATTTCCACGAATGCCCTGGACACTATTTGCCTTGGTTATAGCGCCACAACTCGCTCTCTGTAACAGTATTCCTAATTCCAGTCCACGCTCACGAAGTCGTCATGGCCTAGTGCAGGCCTGCCCAACGTCCGGCCCGCGGGCCGGATTCGGCCCTTGAAGCCATTTCATCCGGCCCGCGACGGCTTTTCAAAATAATTCTATGACCGGCCCTTAAGGCTGTTCATAAAATATTAATTAAATAAATTGATTGTCTGAATAAAAAAAAAATAATCTAAACATCAAATTTTATAATATTATAACAACATTCTTCATGCTTGAATTTAATTCTTATAATTTCTACATCGATATTTCCAAACTGAAAAATTTTGCAAGAAAACAAAATAATCCATTCCGTAAAATTGTGAAATTTATTAAAAATCTTGGAATGTTGTCCAAAAAGTATAAAAAGACACTAATTTTTTTTCGGTTTTTACTGTGTTTACTTAAAATCGAAGTTTTTTTCTATTTTCTATATTTTTAAATAAATAAGTAAGCAAAAGCTGATGAATTTTTCCAGAACATCTTTTCAGTGATAAAGTTTTCGCTGCCAATATTTTAAAAATATAAAAATAATGTCTCAATGGGGCATGGAATAAGAGAGCAAACATATATTTTTTCACAAACCTTGAATTTGGAAAATAACGAATTGAAAATGATTTAATACATATTTTTACACTTTTAAATTTAGTTTGAAATCATTTTAAAATATTTGAATAAAGGTGCACGATAACGCAAAAAAGTTTGTTTTTTAAATGGGATATTCGAATCCAAATTTCGTTTGAATAAATTTTATCATGTCTCATTCAAATTAAACTTAAAAAATTGCAACGACAATTGAAATTTGAATGTTTTTTTTTTTATAAATTTATCAAGATTTAGGAATCTGATTTGGAACACTAGTTCTTTTATTTATTTTCTTTAAAAGAACCCAATAATAAAAATTTAACAAAAATGTGTTAACTTCTTCAACTTTTATCAAATATTAGTTCCGGCCCGCCACTGCTTCAGAAACATCAGATCTGGCCCGCAGGGCCAAAAGGTTGGGCACCCCTGGCCTAGTGGTTAGTATTTTTGCTTACCAATCCAAAGGACGGGGGTTTGAACCCCGCCTAGAGTGACTATGATTTTTCGTTCAATTTAAAATTTATGTGTTCTTAACTTTCTCGTTGGGAGCAGATGGGCATCGAACCCAGAACCATTCGCTTACAAAGCGAACACCGTAACCAGTCAGCCACGGCCGCTCCCATTCTGAAAAAAAACTTATTTTCAATAAACATAAAATATAAAGTTGTTTAAAAAACAATTATCATTTTATTTAACTGCAAAAAACATGGCACATATTATTTTAAGAATAATTCTATGCATTTCTTGAATCTGTAATATGTTTTTTGCTCTATTTACAAAAATCTATTGCTGTGTTTACTTCTCGGTTATTATACACTTTCAAATTTAAACTTTATTTGCATTTAACTTGAAAACATTGCACATTTTTCTGAATGTTGAATGTAATAGAAATGGAATTGGAAATGTAAATTTATTCAATTGCAAGCCCTGTAATTTGCTTCAATTAAATCAACCCTTTGCAGAGGGACCACGTATTGCATGCAAATTAGCTCATGTCGCTGCTGAATTTAAAAATTATAGTCTCCAAATTGTTCAAACAGGTTCTACATATCCATCATCCAGAAATGTCTGATACAAAACTGTGGCTTGTAAATTGAGCTAATCACACTGCCGAGCAATTCTCTGAGTTTTCGGTCATTCGATTTTTTTTTTGTATTTTATAATCCGGCTGAAACTTTTTTGGTGCCTTCGGTATGCCCAAAGAAGCCAATTTGCATCATCAGTTTGTCCATATAATTTTCCATACTTGCTGTCCATACATGATATGTGAAAATTCTGTATCTTTGAAGGAATTTTTGATCGTGTCTTCGACAAAGTTGTGGTATGGACTACACTGAAAAAAATAATACACGGTATTTTTTGGTGATTTTTATTTAATTTTTGTCACTAAAAGATTTGCAAAAACACTTTTTAATTTTTTATTTTTTGATATGTTTTAGAGGATGAACTTTTCAGAAATTTTCAGAATGGGCATCTTTAACCGAGTTATGATTTTGAATCAATACTGATTTTCAAAAATCGAAATATCGGTCGCAAATTTTTCAACTTCTCGATGTAAAATCAATTTGCAATCAAAAGTACTTTGTGAATTTTGATAAAGTGTATCGTTTTCAAGTTATAGCCATTTTTGGTAACTTTTAAAAATAGTCGCAGTTTTCATTTTTAAATTAGTGCCCATGTTTGCCCACCTTGAAAAAATATTTTTGAAAAGCTGAGAAAATCTCTATATGTTGCTTTATTGAACTTTGTTGGTGACCCATAGTTGCAGAGATATTGCTATGCAAAGGTGAAAATTGATGTTTTCTAAGTCTCACCCAAACAACCCACCATTTTCTAATGTCGATTTCTCAGCAACTATAGGTCCGATTTACAATGTTAAAACATGAAACATTCGTGAAATTTTTCGATCTTTTCGAAAAAAATATTTTTAAAAATTTAAAATCAAGACTAACATTTTAAACGGGCCAAACATTCAATATTACGCCCATATGAAATGTTAGTCTTGATTTTAAATTTTTGAAAATATTTTTTTCGAAAAGATCGGAAAATTTCACGAATGTTTCATGTTTTAACATTGTAAATCGGACCTATAGTTGCTGAGATATCGACATTAGAAAATGTTGGGTTGTTTGGATGAGACTTAGAAAACATCAATTTTCCTGTTTTTTAGCCTTTGCATAGCAATATCTCAGCAACTATGGGTCGCATCAACAAAGTTCAATAAAGCAAAATATAGAGAATTTTCTCAGCTTTTCAAAAATATTTTTTTCAATGGTGGGCAAACATGGGCACTAATTATAAAAAATTAAAAACTGCGACTATTTTCAAAAAAGTTACCTAAAATGACTATAACTTGAAAACGGTGCACTTTATCAAAAAATCACTTGAGTACTTTTTGATTGCAAATTCGATTTTACATCGGAAAATGAAGTTGAAAAATTTTTGCGACCGATATTTCGATTTTTTTAAAAAATCAGTATTGATTCTAAAAATCATAACTCGGTTAAAGATTTTTTGCCCATTCTGGAAATTTCTGAAAAGTTGGCATTTTATGTCCTCTAAAACATATCAAAAAATAAAAAAAATTAAAAATAGTGTTTTTTTGCAAATCAAGTTTTAGTGACAAAAAGTTAAATAAAAAATCACCAAAAAATTTTTTACCGTGTATTATTTTTTTTCAGTGTAGTCCATATCCATACCTACAACTTTGTCGAAGACACCAACTCGATCAAAAAATTCCTTCAAAAGATACAAATTTTTGAATTTTCACATATCATTTTTGTATGAACAGCTGCCAAATTTGTATGGAAAATTATATGGACAAACTAATGATGGTAAATGGCTTCTTTGGGCATACCGAAGGCACCAAAAAAGTTTCAGCCGGATTAAAAAATACAAAAATTAAAATTAAAGAAAAAAGACCGATTCCGTAGAGAACTGCTCTGCCAAAAAACCGAGAATCCACACTGCAAAACGCTGATGACCATTACTGCGGCCACGCCAAACTCGAAAAGTGTCCACTAACGACGAGTGAATTAATTAAGAGCCATTTTCCGGAAAATTTTCCAGCACCATCCGTTTCTGTCTCACTCTTTCTCTAAACTACCTACAATTAGCGTTCAAATTGCTAATGCGTGTAGTCCCGAGGGGATTCGTCCCCCGCGGCCGCCGAAACTTCAAAGCCAAAGTGCCGGTGGCACGCGTCCGATAGTGTGCAAATCCCGGTGGGAATTTAGTGAGCCGTAATTTACCTCGCGCGAGGAAAAGCGGCCCGGAAAATGTCCCACGGGATGAATCATAAATGCCACGGTGCCAGTCAGCGACTGTGGTGGTGGCCCGAGGGGAAAAAGTGCACAGTCGGTGACATTTCCCGGGAATCGGGGGCTCGAATCTCAACTAATGTGTCATTTACCGAACGATGAAGAGTTTTAGGGGTTATGGCCCTTTTTTTCGTTCGATCGTTCTAGGCAGGCAAGATTTTTAAATCGCAGGGAAGTAATTGCGACACTGAGTGATGTCAAAGTATGATGGATTGGTTGGATGGTGATTTATCATACTTACGGTTCAGTCTGTTTTTTTTACCCCATTTGCAATTGCCTTTCACTTAGATTATTCATGAATCTTTGAAATTCATAAATCTGGTGCTTGTAATCGATGAATCCAAAAAATAACATGAATGATAAAAAATTTAAACAATAATAAAAAACAAAAAAGTAAAATTTCTTCGATTTGGCTCAAAATTGTATTGGAATTCTGTGGCCTGGATAACTTGACCGGTATTTTGTTTTGCCATTAGGGTGACTTACGTCATGTTAGTAGGGTGGTCCAAATAATAACAATTTTCGTCGATTTTCGCAAAATTACATTTTTCAACAAAGCATAGCTTTGCTCCATTTCAACCGAATTTAGCTTTTTTGGACGCAAATGAAAGGTGATAAGTTTGGATTTCTAGAAATAATAGTTTGCAGAATCTAGCCTAACAGTTGAAAAATTCTTCTGAAAACATCAAATGCAGTTTTGATCGTGTCTGGATTAAAGAGCCTATGTCTGAAAATATTTTTATCGGAAGCCACAGGAAGTTGCACGTGACTTACTCAAATATGGGCGAGGTTTATCAATAGGATTCCAATTTAAGGTTTTTTGAAAAGAAATCTGGGTTTACGGCGCGTTTGAAAAAAAAAAAGACAAAATCGGGAAAAATTATTTTTTTTTTCAATAAAACTGCGATAACTAAACAATTTCATCGATGGATTATATTTTTGAGAACATAAACTTTCATAATTGAACTAAGCAACTTTTGATACTCAGTAGAGATCATAGCTGTAATTTTAAGCTAATACAGTTTTAGTGAAAAAAGTTGATTTTTCCCGTTTTCGATCAGTAGTACGGTGCCTGTGGGGACGCGAAGTCCTGTTTTTTCGTGTTATTTTCCGTCTCTTTTGTGTCGCTGTTCGAGTGCAGAGTGCATAATTGACAAAGGGAGCGCGTGGTCGTAAAAAATATTCGGAGTGAAAAGTGTTTTTTTTTGTGTGTGCCTTTTGTTTCACATTTTTGTCGTGTATTGTGTGCTGCGAGGAGAAGATTACCCTCTGAAAATGCAGCGTCATCAGTGCATAATTGGCAAAGGGAGCGCGTGTTCGTAAAAAATATGCGGAGTGAAAAGTGATTTCTTTTGTGATTTTCAAAGCCCTTCCTATATCATCGTTGATCGGAAGGCAAGGCGTCGGGTGGATTGTGTTTAAATTTTTCGAATAAGGTTTAATTTTTTTTTGCGGTGAAAAAGCCAATACTATATAATGAACGAAAGACGCACTGACAATTTGGATCGTTGAGTTAATAGTGGAGCAAAATAACTGTGTGTGAGTGATTTTGTGTGTTAACCAGAAAGACCTTCCCATAGCATCGTTGCTCGGAAGGCTCGCCGACGGGTCTGTTATGAAAGTCCTCCCCATAGCGTCGTAGCTCGGGAGGCATCGAAAAGCCAATACCTTATCCCACTAACCCAAAAAAAAATTAATCACGTGATGCTTGAAGGAGATGCTGTGGATTCAACGGTCTCAAGCGGTATCAACAAGTATATATCGAAAAACTATGTGCTTGATGAGTCTGCAACTTCAACTATCGGACTAACATTCCTCCCTTTCGTTGAACTGCAGGCTTCTTGGGAGGGCGCCGGTATTGACTAATAAAGTCGGGGTCTTCAGGGGTTAAACAGTGAAGGGATGGTTGGCTCCCACTGATCATTTTTGATTCATTGTTTAACTTCAGCTGATCTGTCAATAACGGAGTAGCAGCTCATTGGCAGTCAACCATGCTCATGCTCACGCTCAAAAAGTTGATTTTTCCCGTTTTCGTCACTTTCCTCATTTGCGCGTCAAAAACCTCAGGCTTTGTTTAAAAAAAAAAAAAAAAAAATGTGCCAGAATCCTGTTAATGAACCTCGCCCATTTTAGAGTATATTTCGCGAAATTTCCCTACAAATCCGATAAAAATATTTTCTCTTTGATCCAGATAGGTCAAAACTTTCAACTAGATTTTTTTTTCAGGCTAGATATTTGAAACTCCAAACTATTTTTTCTTGCAGAGCCAACTGAGCAACTTTCATGGACGCACATGACAACTAGTATTGGTTTAAATAGAGCGAAGCTATGAATTTTGGAAAAATGTGTTTTTTGTAGAGGTGGGCAAAACCGCTCTTTTTTAGAATCCGCTCATTTTAGTTCGCTCACTAAAAATAGCCGCTCTTTTTCAAAATTTTGATAAAAAGGTTATTTTCTGGAATTGTGTGATTTTGCGAACTCTTTTCTATATACTGTTTTAATCGATGAAGTCTATACACATTACACACTGAAGTTTAATCAGGCAAGAGAATTTTTGCTATTAAGTAGATTTTGGTAATATTTTACAAGCTATGCTCAAATTTGTGATCGGATAATACTTCAACGTACGATCAGTTATATAAATAATAGCTTTTTCATTTTGTTTAGAAAATCATTTACTTTTGGAATTTCAAAGAAAAGTAGGAAACTGAAAATAGGTATAAAAACTTTAAAGTGGTGTTTGGCAGCAATGCTATTTTGGGATTCATTTTTATAAGCAATAATTTTTCGATTGAGAATTGCATTTTCAATTCTAAAAACAAATTTTGCGATGCAATTTGTTCGAAATTCGATACATTATATTTATAACAATTTTAAAAAATCATTCTATTTTGGAACAGTTCTTCCAAAAGACCGGAGTTTAAAAAAGAACCGCGGTTTTTTTGTGAGCCATGGTTCGTTCACTCTTTTTAGTGAACCGGCTCTTTGAGCGGCTGGCTCTTTTTTTGCCCACCTCTAGTTTTTTGTAAAAATCGATGAAAATTGACATTTATTGTACCACCCTAACACGGCGTAGGCCACCCTTAAATTTTAGTCTTTTTCGATTGTAATTTGTTTTTTTTTTATATATTTAAGGAAATTTTTTGGCAAAAAATATGTTTTTTTTTTCAAATATCACAATTATTTTAAAAATTTAATGTACAGTACAGTAAATTTAAAACATGTACTGGGGTCGGCCACACAAAGTTCATGCACTATTTTGGAAAAAAAATTAATAGTGTTTAGAAAAATAGTTACGTTAAAAACTCTAAGTTTAAATTACGGGGTGACTTTGATAGTAATAGTTTTTCTTGTTAAAATCAAATTTTAGATATTCATACTTTATTTGTACGTTAAATTTACCATCAATAATGTAATTTGTATAGTTTTTAAGAAAAAAAAAAAAAAAACAATGTTTATATTTAGTTAACTATGTTTATTAGCTTTTCAACAATATACATAATTTTGCCTGAAATTTGTTAAAACTAGTTTTGTTTAAAAAATTATCTATTTATATTGCATTTTATACTGAATTCGAAGCACGACTCACAACTTTTCACATTTTACATGAAATTTGTTTAACTGAAATTTCCTGTAAATTTTTAAGATTTTTTTTTTTTAAATTGTGTTCCAAAAACACATATTTATTATTAATTACAAACTCATTTATCCTTCACCTAGTGGAAAATTGTCTAAAGAATCCGAAAATGCATTCCGTTTCCCGATTCAAAATCATGTTCATTGAGAAAATCATGACACTTTGAAAATTTTTAAATAATGACTTTCATCAACATTTTCTTAATTATAGTTAACAATTTTTTTTAAACTTTTAAAAATTTTATACAAAATTCTTCTTGAGGTACTTTGAACAGTCCTCTACCAAGGTCAGTATGATACAAAGCCATTCCTTACGTATTTTAATTGTACTCTTGTCACCCCGTTTTACGGTACCAGATTTTACTCCATCATAAACTTTGGCGCAAAAGTACATTTACATTTTTTTTCGAAAATTAAAAAAATGCGTATCTTGAAAATTCAATTTTTAAATAATAAAAATCATAAAAAATCAATGGGATTCTTTTCGCGTAAATATTTTTTCTGAAAGTTCTTAATATAATCTACAATTTTGCCAAAGACATCAAAACGATCAGAAAATTCCTTTTCATGACACATTCTCCGACTGGTATACCAGTGCGAAATATTGAATACTTGATGCTTGATATGAAGGCATTTCCAACTTTTTTTTTCAAGGTTTCAAAAAGCCGGTGAAATTGCATTTCCAACTTTTTTGACTCCATTGGGGCTACAAGTGGTAACAAAGCAGAATCATAGCCTTTTCAAAAAAAATATTGAAAAAATATGAAAATTTACCACCATGCTATTTATTCACTCTTAGAACAGAATTCAAAACTTCAAATCCCTAATACAAAGGTGATTTTCATGGCAATTGTAATGTACTTGCAGAATCTTTAAAAATATTTGGGTGTTTTTTTTTATTTTCGAGTTACAGAAAACAAAAATCGTCCCATTTTCAAACATTCAGATGGATAATGCTTTGTTTTAAATAATTTTTTTTTTACATTTTTTAGACTTGTAAACTTGGTGTGCTGATTTACCGCACAATCCGGTGGCCTAGAGTGCTCCTGCTCATTTATGATGCCAGTTATAAATGCTAAACCCCTTAAAAAATCAAGAAAATTGGCGAGGCCCAAACAAGTAGAAGTACGACCCGTTATTGGAATTGCTTTTAAAATCAAGCGTTACATTAAATCTTTTCTTAAACAAGTGCTTGAATGAATTTTATCACGTCGAGATTCTGTATTTGAATTACGGATGTTTTTTTCAATTAAATAAAAAAATGTTTACAAAAAACAATTAATTTTTTCCAAAAAAACAATTCATTTTTTTCTTTGGGTTGGGATTTTTTTTCAAATTGATGGTTTGACGTATTTTGCGTCGTTTAGTTGGTATCTAGAAATGGCTTTGTAATTAAATGTATAGATTGTTATCCGAACGTAGGTTACTGCATGATTTGATTTTTTTTATATATATGTAACTCTAGTATCGATCTAATTGCTGCTTTGAGTAATTATTTCCCCGATTTCGATAAATTATTTCTATCCTATCCATCACTTTACAGAAACATCCCCAAGGCACTCATTCCATTTTAAAATTAAAAAAAACTCATTCCGACCGAATCATGAATATTGAAACCGCGCTGCTGCACAACCGCTTTTCCAGCTGAAAAACGCTCCCCAAAACCACGCACAACCACTGTGTGAGTATTATAATCCCATTTTCATTTGTATTAATTACGGTCGAGTTAAAACTGTAATTAAAGATTACAATCATCAGCGCGCGGTGGCCACGCGGTCTGCCCTGAATCAAACCTCTGGTTTGAACTGGGAATCTATAAAAAAAACTGACGATAAAACGCACCCCAAAAAGTTGACGCGACCGTTGCAGCCTATACGCAAGTGAGTGCAGTGCCGTTCATAGAGAGATCTGCATGAGCACAGGCGTTCAGCTCAACTCAACCGGCTGTAATTCGCTTAGGATCCGTTCGAGCGAGAAGACACTCTCTTGAGTGACGGTAGGTTAATTAGAGATTTTATGTTGAAAATGTTGTTAAAATTTCAATAATTTATTTTAGCTCTTTTGCCTTAATATGAAATAAAAAAATGTTTTCAAATTTAATTGTCACTCCAACACACCGTCCCCAAGTTCAGTTCCGGGCGTGTCGTCTGGCCTGCCCGTGCGATTCCACTTCTGATAAGCGCCCGGATTAACGTTGGAATTAAGTCAGCGCATCGGGGCACCAGCTGAGACCTGGGTTCAAGTGCTGCCAACGCTCGAAAGTGTCTGAATGGAAACGTCCTCCTCGCAAAAGACTTCGAGGACATTAAATGAATTCCCGTGCCTTACTGGGTATGGGGTTTTCACGCTGCTCCTGCTGATTTTGGAGTGGTTTTGAAGACGAAATCCATCAATTTCACTACGGCTCCGCTGTCTCAGGACGAGTGCATCTCTCATATGAAAGGTTAACGTTGCTATATTTGACAAAAATTTAGTTTAATCTAGAGACCACCAGATGGCATTGAAAATTCGAATGCGCCTGAAGTTATGCTTTACCCTCTTTTAATCTTATTTAAAGAAATTGGTCCAAAAAGCCTCCCCTCACCCTAGCCTGGCACCAATTCCGGGGCAAAAAGGTGGAAATTTCTTCCACCGAACCGGATTCAAGATTGATCACAGCTCCTTTTGCAATGAGTGTCTCGAGGAGGGGAGCGCAAATTGAAAATCCATTTGAGAATTGCTTTTCCGGGTGCGATCGGGAAGTTTTTGACGAGTTCGGTACTTGAACCCATCATCATCCATAGGTGCTGGGGCAGATTGTTCCCGAAAGCGAAAGTAATTCATATCAAGTTTTCCCTCGAGTGCCGAAGACAGTGGCGGCTCAACTGACAGGGCTTTACCCCGGTGGTGCCCTTTTTTGGGAGATTTGTTTTCGGTGCTTCTTTGGAAATGAGGGGGAGATTCAGGAAAAAATGTAAGAACGACAGAACAATTTATGAGTTTGATACTAGAACTCTTAATCTATTTTTGAAACATGTTTCCAAGAGCTTACACCACATCAGTCTTTTTTTTACCATGGAAGGCAAGCGGAACTGTGATTTATGGGTTGCGGGTGCACTGCCCGACGCACTTTGTCGGATAAGTTGTCTGAAGTTTGCCGTCATTTGTTGCGTGATAAAAATGAGATTGGTGAAACAACAAACAACTTAATCTAGAGTGGAGTCAAGAACTTATGAAGCAATATTTTCAAACCTATTAAATGACACTAAAAGTGATATTTATGTCTGCAGTTTAATCAAAAACATTACAACAATGGAAAATTTTAGTAAAACGAACATGTTATATATGTTTACATTATATTTGAAATTTCTTGAAATAAGGAAAAACAAATTGATGAGTTGGCTATACTGTTTAAAAGTATGAAGACTTAACACTCTACAATCCAGTCTCACCTCTAGACAGGATTCAATATTTAAAAATCTCAAGCATTGTGAATCTAGATAGTGTACTAGATAAAAAATAATTCTCTAGAATTTCGCATTATTTTTACTAATTTTTGATTTTCTATATTTGATTAAATGAAACATTCCACAAACATTTCCAAATTCGAAAGAAACCATTTTACATCATTATGTTTCCATTCAATGCTCGAAACTATTTTATAGGCTGGTTAAAAAAAATCAAATATGAATATGCGAAAATCTGTACCTTGAAAAGGAATTTTATGATCGATTTGTTGTCCCAATTTTATAAATGACTCTTTATCATCCAAAGTTGAATTCCCAATAGGCGTAAGGAAAAGCATTCTCCAATATCTTGGAACTATTGGGCCAATTTTTACTGTTAAAAAGTTAATTTTTCTGCTCTTCTCAATGTCTTTTTTTAATTTTTTGATCACCATCAACTTTTTAAAAAACTAAAAAAACGTTTACTTTTGCAATTTTCAAATGCTCGCCAGATTTCAAAATTTCGTGATATTTTTTATTGAAAAACCTTTCTACAACATTTTCACAATATTAAATTAAAAATGGAATCAGTAATTGAAAACTAATGTCATCAAAACGATGACACTGAGAAAAACATTTTTACATTACTTAGGGCTTTTCAGCTACCTGCAGTCCCATCGACAAAGTAAATAAAGAAAATGAAATGAAGTTTTTTCAGCCTATCGATAATATTTCTTGCATTCGTAGTTTTCCTTTAAAAAATCGAAAAATCTCCTTAATATGGTTACAGCTTGAAAATTGTGCACTCTTTAAAAAATATGTAAAGTTGTTTTCAACTGCAAATTTTGATTTACATCTTTATATGATTTTTGAATTTATTTATCCAAAATATGAAAATATTTTAAACTTACCCAATAAATCACCAACAATAAAAAAACATTACTCTGGTACCAGATTATGCACCATCCTTATCTCTAACGCTTATTGCCTTTTTAGTCAAATCTGATATAATAAAAATACGTAATTTGACAAATCAATTTTTAGTGTCGGGATTCGTCGGGATTTTAGTCGGGATTTTTTATGCTAAAAAGTAACATAGAACCTTGCCAAAGGCACCTAATCGAATTAAAAAAAAATCAAGAATAAAAAAATTACAGTACTCAGGAAAAAAATCATATTAATGTTACATCTGGGAAGGGGTACAGTCATCCCACATATTTGGGACACCCACAAATTCGGAACATAATTTGTGATAATTTGTCAATAGCATGCCAAATGCAGCTTTTCTTTCGACCCTACTATTTTTAGGATCCTTATTTGGACATTGTCTTGCTATTTCACTAGTAAAAGTAGTACTTTTTAAGCCAAAAACTGCATTTCAAGAATATTTTATTCCGAGCAGCAAAAAACACCCTCCAAATTGCCTGTTTCATAATTGTGGAATGTTATTGTGCCTCCCACAATTGTGGAACACCTGAATTCACCTGATATTTTCACACAAAAACGTTATCAAACTTGCAGTTGTTCGATACAGCATTCGAAACATCGCAAGAAAAGCTTTCAAATGAAGGTGAAAGCGAATTACTAAGTTCAATAATCGATTTGCTATGATTTTTTGAACATTGGCCGATCTGTAAACTGATCCGAATATGAGGGATGACCGTACAAATGTGAAATTTTACCTGGGTAATTCTCCGCCAACTTACACAGCAGTTGCCCCGACCCCTCTTCGATTTGCGTAAAACTATGCTCTTAGGGGTTATATTGGTTCCTGATCACGAATCCGAGGTCCATTTTTCGATATTTCGTGACGGTGGGGCGGTACGACCTCTTTCATTTTTCTGGTTTTTTACTAAGACACGTTTTCCAGTGATTTGTAGCTCGCAACCGTGAAGAGATAGAAATTTGGTGTCTAAAAGACTTTTGTGTAAAATTAGACGCCCGATTTGATGGCGTATTCAAAATTCCGAAAAAAAGTATTTTTCGCCAAAAAAAGTTAAAAAATAGTTTTAAAATCGCTGCGATTTCCCGTTACTCAACTGTCAAAAATCGTGAGATATGTAATTTTAAGGGAAATTTAATATACTTTTCGAATCTGAAATAACCCAAAAGGGTAATTTTTTCATTTAGAACATTTTTTTTTTCATTTTAAAATTACTTGTTTTTTTCTTACTTTGCAGGGTTACATTTTAGAGTGTAACAATGTTCAACAAAATTGTAGAGCAGACAAAAACAAAAATTTTGATATGTAGACATAAGGGGTTTGCAGGTATTCTTCACGAGTTGGTAATAATTGGAGATTTGATTTTTTTATTTCCATTTACTGTTCATATTAACTAATCAGCTTGTCTGCAAATTTCATGCCAAGGTTTAATTCAGATAATATTTATTTCTGAAGCATTCACCACTAGGAATATTGTTTGCTTATATGTTGAACAACAAAACTTAAGCTGTTATGGAATGAATATAAACTATTTTATTTTTGACAACCTTTTTCAATGTTTTTTTGTAATATCATTTGAAAATAAGATATTTACATCTTCCGGCCAAGATCAAC
Organism: Culex quinquefasciatus; assembly: GCF_015732765.1. Taxonomy (NCBI): domain Eukaryota; kingdom Metazoa; phylum Arthropoda; class Insecta; order Diptera; family Culicidae; genus Culex; species Culex quinquefasciatus. The sequence goes on along the minus strand of NC_051862.1, from coordinate 31,369,446 downwards.
ATTGAGATTTGTTTGATTTTTTTTTACCTTGAACATGTTGGATGGAAATTGAACTGATATAATTGAATTTTTAAAAAAAGTTTGTGTAAGAAGAATTTATTTCTAAGTATTCGAGAAATTACAGATTGAAGTTATAAATTTATAAGCACGTGAGCTACCAAGGGCGTAAGAGGGTCATATATGAAAAAATATTGTTGAATTTCAACCACTTTTAAATGCTCAAAACTATTTTAATCTAATTGATTTATTAGGCTGAATACCATAACTAAAGTCATATCATAAAGCCATGAAAAACCATTAAAAACAACTTCGTATCAAATTTTCAAGTTAATAAATAGTGTTTCAAGTTAAAAAGCGCTAGAAATTAGATTTTTAAGGTAAATTCAATGATTAGATTGAGTCAAATTTAAAAGCAATTTTATGATTGTGGAGCATAGATTTTCACTGTCCAAACACTTTGATTTAAAAAAATCCTTCTCATCAAAAATACTAATAATATTTTCTTTCACTTGGGACGATTTGAAAGATTTCAAAATTAGAAAGTTTATATATTTTCTCAAAGTTGCATGATTTTTTACAAGCAGTCAAGCCACTAATTCATCCTCACACTAATTTTGACCATTAAAGTTGCTGTTCTATACAATTTCGTTGCAAAAGATTCATCAGAAACAAGATTAGAATAATTTTCACTAAATTTCAAATTTCCCGGGAATTCCCGGGATTTCCCGGGAAATATGTAAAAAATTTCCCGTTTCCCGGGAATTTTGTAACCCCGGGAAATTGGACGCTCAAATCTCAATTGAGTTTTTAATGTTTTACATAAGTTTTTAATTAACGTATAATATAGAAATAAAAGCTCACTTAAAATAACAATTTTACTACTAAATCATTTCCAAAAGTTTGTTGGGTGTTAAAGCCTCCAAGGCTATTGTGTCTTTTAAAACTCCCAAAACCAAAACATAATAATTTAAGTGCAAGACATGCACATCGCTCAAGTTTCGGCACCCCAAACCAAAAACGTTGCACTCCGTGATTAAGGCAATTTCCTTCAAGAAAAAAAAAATCGACGTGTCAAGAAAAGGTGGTCCCACTGCTCACACGAAACCCCGGAGACAAATCCTGGAGTTCTTTTTTGAAGACTTCAAACTGCTGTTCAAATACAGCTGACAGACTCTGCATCGTTCTCAGCAAATATGTGTACATTTAAGTTTAAAATTCCTTAAAAAAGCGCAAACGCAATCGCCCCGGGAATCGATTCGAAAATAATTATGATAAATTGCACTTTTTGTAAGCCTCCTCTAATTTTTCGGTTTCGGGTTTGATCGCCTCAAGACTGCAACGATTCGGCAGCCACTTCCGGAGGCGGCCGTCAGGATCGCCTTTCACTGCTCTAAGCGGCGACCCTTCCTAATGGCCGTGTAAACATCAACCACAGAACGAACGAAACCGATCCGGTATCTCACGGGAACTCCTCCATACGAAAGGACACCTTCAGCGGATGACAAATTATGCTCACCTCGAAAATCCGATAGCCGTAACCTTCTTACCCGGCCATTGAAGACAATTTAGTGCCGTTTAATCGTTATTGAACACCATTTCCGGACGACCGTCCGAATGCTCGGAATCGGTTTCGGGGTGACAGATCGACACAGCGCTCTCTTTGTGATAGGGCCTCGAGGGGAAGAAGGCTCGGCTGTGAAAGAAGAGAAGGCACTGCACGAAAAGAGAAAAAAAGGGAAGAATCGGATGTGGACATAATGCACCTCTATTCATATGGTCGTCGCAGGACTCAGGTTCATAAATTTGATTCTTCCGACTATTGCACCTTTCTCGACGAGGTGTGGGTAGGGATGCTATATTTTCTTAGTTTTAAGGATTTTTTCTCAAAAGAAAAAAAAAATGTGAGGGCCATTCCAAACTGAGATTTTAAATATATTTTTTTAATCAATTTGCAAGCAAACCAAACTTGACATAGTTTTGAGCATCCCTTGCTAGTTATCAAATGCAGTGATGCAGCATCCCTGCTTCTTCCTTCCTCATCCCTCAAACTTCCTCTATTCCATCACCTCAATCAGGATCGCTTTGCTCTTCCTATTGTAGGAGCTGAGCCAGAGCAGCTCACATCCCGGTAGAAACCCATAAATCAAACCGACACACAGGAACAATGTGAAATAAAAATTTTCTCCCTTCTCTCACCTTGATCCTGTCGGTTTGGTACGAGTTTGGTTTGGTTGATTTCCCCTCGCCAAGTTTCCTTAGGTGAGAGAGAGACGCTCAGGTCCCTTCGGTGATGGCCATGATCTTGGTGCACCTTTCAATTCAATTCAAATTCATTATTGAATTCATTTATGATTTCGTGTTTTTTCCTGTGATTTTCAGTCACTACACTAAAGTAGGGAGCAGATAAAGCATCGAAAATGCTCACTGTTTGGAATTGGACCCCGGGAAAGAGGCAAATTCGGAGGAAAAATAAAACGTTTAAAAACAGAAATGTGCATCGTGAAATAGGAGCACTTTGAAATGGATTGCTACCAAACACTGATGGTTATTGTTGTCAAATGAAAAATATTGCCAATTATGAAAAATTGCTGTGTCAATTCAGCGCTTTCTCGGATGTTGAATAGAGGAACAATTACCGGGAAACATATTTTATGATTTTGCAATTGAGTTCTCTGAGAGGGATATTTCGAATATGTAGGCTAGTTTGTCAACATGAGCAACTCTCTACGAATTCGGCCGATTTCGACCATTTTTATTTTTTGTATTTTTTGATTTGGCTCAAACTTTGTGGGGGCCTTCCCTATGATCAAATAAGCTATTTTGTGTGATTGGTTCATCCATACAAGTCTCCATACAATTTTGGCTGCACAGCAAAAAATCCGATGTTAAAAACGCATGCAAAAGCATGCACATCACCTTCGTCAAAATAAACACTTAATATTACACACTGCATGTATATTTTTTGCAAATACAAAAAAAAGTTGCAACCGACGGGATTCAAACTCAGCACCAACAGTAAGGACTGGCGCCTTAACCCACTCGGCCATCAGACCGATGAAGTTGTACAGATAAACACATATATGAACTTGACATTTCGGTCAAGTAGGTTTCCCATACTGATGGGCTACATATTTCAGGGTGTAAAATCACATAACATTGCATAAAATAATGCAATATTTATTTTATACCCAGGCCTTTTACAAGCAGCTGGATTACTACTTTTCTAGCTGTGTGCTGTCCATACAAAAATGGTATGTAAATATTCAAACAGCTGTAACTTTTGAGTGAATTTTCTGATCAATTTGGTGTCTTCAGCAAAGTTGTAGGTATTGTTGAGGATTTTTGAGAAAAAAATAGGTACACGGAAAAAAAATTGCACATTTTTTATCAACTTTTTTTCACTAAAACTCAATTTCCCAAAATACATATTTTTTGATTTTCGAGATTTTTTGATATGTTTTAGGGGACAAAAATCCGCAACTTTTGAGCCATAGAGAAACATGGTCAAAAAATCTGCCGCCGAGTTATGAATTTTTGACAAAACAGTGATTTTTGGAAAAAATTGAAATTTCATGCAAAAACAAGTTTGACATTATTTTTTAATGCAAAATTGAATTTGCAATCGAAAAGTACTGCACAGATTTTTTGATAAAGAGCTCCGTTTTCAAGATATAGCCACCGAAAGTTTGATTTTAGCGAAATATTTGCAGTTTTTCAATTTTTACAAATAGTTACCATAAGTTCTAAAAGTTTCTAAAAATATTTTTTTGAAAAGTTCAGAAAAATTGCTATAAAATTGTCTAAGAGACATTGAAGATTGGATTTCGGGTTGCTGAGATAGAGCCGCTTTAAGAAAAAGAAACACGAAAATTTAAGTTTTCTTCCAATCTTCAATGTCTCTTAGACAATTTTATAGCAAATTTTTTGAATTTTCCAAAAAAAATATTTTTGGAAATGGTCACTTATGGTCACTATTTTTGAAAATTGAAAAACTGCAAATATTTCGCTAAAATCAAACTTTCAGTGGCTATATCTTGAAAACGGAGACCTCTATCAAAAAATCTGTGCAGTACTTTTCGATTGCAAATTCAATTTTGCATTAAAAAATAATGTCAAATTTGTTTTTGCATGAAATTTCGATTTTTTTCCAAAAATCACTGTTTTTTCAAAAATTCATAACCTGTTTCTCTATGGCTCAAAAGTTGCGGATTTTTGTCCTCTAAAACATCGAAAATCAATAAATACATATTTTGGGAAATTGAGTTTTAGTGAAAAACTAACCTAATCCACCTATGTGGTTGATGCCTTCCTCACTTTTTACCAAAAATGGGTAATATGAGTGGTTTGGACACACATTTCAGCTTTTTTAGTTCCAGAAAAAACAGATATAACTTATGTGGTAATAACTCGAGACAGGGTTGCCAGATCTTCAATGTTTTGGACTCATTGGAAAGGCCTTTCAATTACCTAACCAACGATAGGTCGGATGATGGATCCGGACATACACAGAAAAAAATATGTGAATTTACACAGCACGTAATTACTGTTTCTTATGTAAACTCACTCAATGTAATGTTGAAATATGATGTAAAGAGTAAAAAATCATGGAAACTTCTCCAATGTAAATCTAAATCTAATGTTAATCATGAATCTAATGGAAACGTTGAGCATGGAAACTCAAATCTGATGAATTTCTACCCGTGTTCGGCTTCCTGTAAATTCCTATTTAATGTAAATCATATATCCAATGTATTTCTGCCAAACGTTGACTTCAAAACTACCCGAACTAAAAATAGTAATATTTGGTTCTCTTTCTATCGCTGGCCCACTGCCTGTGCCTCGACCTGAACAAGTTGATGCTTTAGCCACTCGTTTACAAAATGCGAAGATGGCTCAGTCGGCAGCGGGTAGCAGCAGTAACACCGAACATTCTTCCCGTCGTCCGTTCGATTCCAGGCCAGCGTTATTCCACTTGGCCGTCGACGAGAAAGCATCCCCTACCTGAGAAACAACTTTTTAAAATCATAATTTCCTTTTGCTGCCCGCTTCAATCATTTTAAAATAGAACATAGGCCACACCCTTTTCCTACTGCAATCCAAGTCGAGCTTCTCATTCCCATTGGCCAATCAGAATTAGTTGATTTGAACTAATGTAAATTCAAAAGTAATGTAAATTCCAAAACTAATGTAAATTTTCAAAACTAATGTAAATTTCCAATGAATATAATGTAAATTTCCAATGAACCTAATCTAAATATACATCATTTATCATCATACCTTTTGGTACATGATAAATAATGTAAATTTACAGAAATATTTTTTTCTGTGTAGTTTACATACATTTAAGTGAGATCCGGCTTCAATAAAGTACATAAATATCACTTAAGTGGTCATAACTCGAGACAGGGTTGCCAGATCTTCAATGTTTTGGACTCATTGGAAAGGCCTTTCAATTACCTAACCAACGATGGGTCGGATGATGGATCCGGACATCGTTTACATACATTTAGGTGAGATCCGGCTTTAAAAAAGTACATAAATATCACTTAAGTGGTCATAACTCGAGACAGGGTTGCCAGATCTTCAATGTTTTGGACTCATTGGAAAGACCTTTCAATTACCTAACCAACGATGGGTCGGATGATGGATCCGGACATCGTTTACATACATTTAGGCGAGATCCGGCTTTAAAAAAGTACATAAATATCACTTAAGTGGTCATAACTCGAGACAGGGTTGCCAGATCTTCAATGTTTTGGACTCATTGGAAAGACCTTTCAATTACCTAACCAACGATGGGTCGGATGATGGATCCGGACATCGTTTACATACATTTAGGTGAGATCCGGCTTTAAAAAAGTACATAAATATCACTTAAGTGGTCATAACTCGAGACAGGGTTGCCAGATCTTCAATGTTTTGGACTCATTGGAAAGGCCTTTCAATTACCTAACCAACGATGGGTCGGATGATGGATCCGGACATCGTTTACATACATTTAGGCGAAATCCGGCTTTAAAAAAGTACATAAATATCACTTAAGTGGTCATAACTCGAGACAGGGTTGCCAGATCTTCACAGTTTTGGACTCATTGGGAAGGCCTTTCAATTACCTAACCAACGATGGGTCGGATGATGGATCCGGACATAGTTTACATACATTTAGGTGAGATCCGGCTTTAAAAAAGTACATAAATATCACTTAATTGGTCATAACTCGAGACAGGGTTGCCAGATCTTCAATGTTTTGGACTCATTAGAAAGACCTTTCAATTACATAACCAACGATGGGTCGGATAATGGATCCGGACATCGTTTACATACATTTAGGTGAGATCCGGCATTAAAAAAGTACATAAATATCACTTAAGTGGTCATAACTCGAGACAGGGTTGCCAGATCTTCAATGTTTTGAACTCATTGGAAAGGCCTTTCAATTACCTAACCAACGATGGGTCGGATGATGGATCCGGACATCGTTTACATACATTTAGGCGAGATCCGGCTTTAAAAAAGTACATAAATATCACTTAAGTGGTCATAACTCGAGACAGGGTTGCCAGATCTTCACAGTTTTGGACTCATTGGGAAGGCCTTTCAATTACCTAACCAACGATGGGTCGGATGATGGATCCGGACATAGTTTACATACATTTAGGTGAGATCCGGCTTTAAAAAAGTACATAAATATCACTTAATTGGTCATAACTCGAGACAGGGTTGCCAGATCTTCAATGTTTTGGACTCATTGGAAAGACCTTTCAATTACATAACCAACGATGGGTCGAATAATGGATCCGGACATCGTTTACATACATTTAGGTGAGATCCGGCTTTAAAAAAGTACATAAATATCACTTAAGTGGTCATAACTCGAGACAGGGTTGCCAGATCTTCAATGTTTTGGACTCATTGGAAAGGCCTTTCAATTACCTAACCAACGATGGGTCGGATGATGGATCCGGACATCGTTTACATACATTTAGGCGAGATCCGGCTTTAAAAAAGTACATAAATATCACTTAAGTGGTCATAACTCGAGACAGGGTTGCCAGATCTTCACAGTTTTGGACTCATTGGGAAGGCCTTTCAATTACCTAACCAACGATGGGTCGGATGATGGATCCGGACATAGTTTACATACATTTAGGTGAGATCCGGCTTTAAAAAAGTACATAAATATCACTCAATTGGTCATAACTCGAGACAGGGTTGCCAGATCTTCAATTTTTTGGACTCATTGGAAAGACCTTTCAATTACCTAACCAACGAAGGGTCGGATAATGGATCCGGACATCGTTTACATACATTTAGGTGAGATCCGGCTTTAAAAAAGTACATAAATATCACTGAAGTGGTCATAACTCGAGACAGGGTTGCCAGATCTTCAATGTTTTGGACTCATTGGAAAGGCCTTTCAATTACCTAACCAACGATGGGTCGGATGATGGATCCGGACATCGTTTACGTGCATATAATTGAGATCCGCATATTTGCGAAAACACGTTTTTATACATAACTTTTGAACTACTTATCGAAACTTCAAACAATTCAATAGCGATGTATGGGACCTTAAACCAAGTCGAATGCAACTAGTTCGATCAAAATCGGTTCAGCCAGTGCTGAGAAAACTCAGTGAGAATTTTGGTCACATACATACATACACACACACATACACACACACATACACACACACATACACACACACATACACACACACATACACACACACAGACATTTGTTCAGTTTTCGATTCTGAGTCGATATGTATACATAAAGGTGGGTCTAGGAGCTTTTAATAAAAAGTTCTTTTTCAGAGCAGGATTATAGCCTTACCTCAGTGAGGAAGGCAAAAAAAAGTTGATAAAAAAATGTGCAATTTTTTTTCCATGTACCTATTTTTTTCTCAAAAGTCCTCAACAATACCTACAACTTTGCAGATTGATCAGAAAATTCACTCAAAAGTTACAGTTGTTTGAATATTTACGCACCATTTTTGTATGGACAGCAGCCAAAATTGTATGGAGACTTGTATGGGTGAACCAATGACGCAAAATAGCTTATTTGGCCATAGGGAAGGCCCCCACAAAGTTTGAGCCAAATCAAAAAATACAAATAAAATCCTTTTCCAGTTTTGGTAGAGAATTGCTCAACATTGCTTTTGTTTATGGGTAATTCTCCGCCAACTCACACAGCAGTTGCCCCGACCCCTCTTCGATTTGCGTGAAACTTTGTCCTAAGGGGTAACTTTTGTCCCTGATCACGAATCCGAGGTCCGTTTTTTGATATCTCGTGACGGAGGGGCGGTACGACCCCTTCCATTTTTGAACATGCGAAAAAAGAGGTGTTTTTCAAAAATTTGCAGCCTGAAACGGTGATGAGATAGAAATCTGGTGTCAAAGGGACTTTTATGTAAAATTAGACGCCCAATTTGATGGCGTACTCAGAATTCCGAAAAAACGTATTTTTCATCGAAAAAAACACTAAAAAAGTTTTAAAAATTCTCCCATTTTCCGTTACTCGACTGTAAAAAATTTTGGAACATGTCATTTTATGGGAAATTTAATGTACTTTTCGAATCTACATTGTCCCAGAAGGGTCATTTTTTCATTTAGAACAAAATTTTTCATTTTAAAATTTCGTGTTTTTTCTAACTTTGCAGGGTTATTTTTTAGAGTGTAACAATGTTCTACAAAGTTGTAGAGCAGACAATTACAAAAATTTTGATATATAGACATAAGGGGTTTGCTTATAAACATCACGAGTTATCGCGATTTTACGAAAAAAACTAACCTAATCCACCTTTGTGGTTGATGCCTTCCTCACTTTTTACCAAAAATGGGTAATATGAGAGTTTTGGACACACATTTCAGCTTTTTTTAGTTCCAGGAAAAAACACAGATAAAACTTATGTGGTAATAACTCGAGACAGGGTTGCCAGATCTTCAATGTTTTGGACTCATTGGAAAGGCCTTTCAATTGACTAACCAACGATGGGTCGGATGATGGATAGTTTACATACATTTAAGAGAGATCCGGCTTCAAAAAAGTACATAAATATCACTTAACTGGTCATAACTCGAGACAGGGTTGCCAGATCTTCAATGTGTTGGACTCATTATAAAGGCCTCTCAATTGCCTAACCAACGATGGGTCGGATGATGGATCCGGACATAGTTTACGTACATTTAAGTGAGATCCGACTTCAAAAAAGTACATAAATATCACTTAAGTGGTCATAACTCGAGACAGGGTTGCCAGATCTTCAATGTTTTGGACTCATAGGGAAGGCCTTTCAATTGACTAACCAACGATGGGTCGGATGATGGATCCGGACATAGTTTACATACATTTAAGAGAGATCCGGCTTCAAAAAAGTACATAAATATCACTTAAGTGGTCATAACTCGAGACAGGGTTGCCAGATCTTCAATGTTTTGAACTCAATGGAAAGGCCTCTCAATTGCCTAATCAACGATGGGTCGGATGATGGATCCGGACATAGTTTACGTACATTTAAGTGAGATCCGGCTTCAAAAAAGTACATAAATATCACTTAAGTGGTCATAACTTGAGACAGGGTTGCCAGATCTTCAATGTTTTGGACTCATTGGAAAGGCCTTTCAATTACCTAACCAACGATGGGTCGGATGATGGATCCGGACATCGTTTACGTACATATAATTGAGATCCGGATATTTGCGAAAACACGTTTTTATACATAACTTTTGAACTACTTATCGAAACTTCAAACAATTCAATAGCGATGTATGGGACCCTAAACCAAGTCGAATGCAACTGGTTCGATCAAAATCGGTTCAGCCAGTGCTGAGAAAACTCAGTGAGAATTTTGGTCACATACATACATACACACACACATACACACACACATACACACACACATACACACACACATACACACACACAGACATTTGTTCAGTTTTCGATTCTGAGTCGATAAGTACACATGAAAGTGGGTCTAGGAGCTTTTAATAAAAAGTTCATTTTCAGAGCAGGATTATAGCCTTACCTCAGTGAGGAAGGCAAAAGTTTTGAAAAAGTTGGTCGTCATCGATCATGGCCGTTCATGGTCACTCGCGACAGACACGGACGACGAAACAAAGAGAAACGCAAAAAGTAACTTTTTCAAAACTTTTTTTCGTAAAATCGCGATAACTTGTGATGTTTATAAGCAAACCCCTTATGTCTATATATCAAAATTTTTGTAATTGTCTGCTCTATAACTTTGTAGAACATTGTTACACTCTAAAAAATAACCCTGCAAAGTTAGAAAAAACACGAAATTTTAAAATGAAAAATTTTGTTCTAAATGAAAAAATGACCCTTCTGGGACAATGTAGATTCGAAAAGTACATTAAATTTCCCATAAAATGACATGTTCCAAAATTTTTTACAGTCGAGTAACGGAAAATGGGAGAATTTTTAAAACTTTTTTAGTGTTTTTTTCGATGAAAAATACGTTTTTTTCTGAGTACGCCATCAAATCGGGCGTCTAATTTTACATAAAAGTCCCTTTGACACCAAATTTCTATCTCATCACCGTTTCAGGCTGCAAATTTTGAAAAACACCTCTTTTTTCGCATGTTCAAAAATGGAAGGGGTCGTACCGCCCCTCCGTCACGAGATATCAAAAAACGGACCTCGGATTCGTGATCAGGGACAAAAGTTACCCCTTAGGACAAAGTTTCACGCAAATCGAAGAGGGGTCGGGGCAACTTTTCCCGATTTCGTGTGAGTTGGTAGAGAATTACCCTTATGGCAATGAAAAGTATGTGAACCATTTTGAGGGTTGTTCATGAAAATCAAAATAATGGAAGATGTTTATAGAAAAGCTATCAAAATATTTGAAAATCTTTTTTTATTATTTAAAACGAATAATCGAGAAAAACGTACAGGCAATTGACTTATTCTTAGACGAAAGGCATTTGATGTAAAAACTTTGTGGATAACTTTAGGTCCTGCTTGTTTTGTTTAATCTAGTATCTTGAAAGGTTTTTTTTTTGCCAATTTTAGCCTAAATGAAGCCTATAGAATAGTTTGTATATTGTATTTTAAGTTCTTTTTCAGCTATATTTCCAAAAACAGCTCCTATTTCAAGAGTTAAATCTCCCTCTCCCTACAATCCCCTTTCCATGTCCCCTCAGCCTTAAATGCTCCTTCCGAGAATTCATAATATTCACCAGTTTCTTCCAGCAATAACACGAGAGCTGCACGCGCCATAAATATGAAGTCGTTTGGTGTACATGCTTTATGGAACCCAGCAAAGGGGTGGAAACATCCTCCTTGCTGGGAATTATTATTATGCACCCTCTCGGCGTGCTGCACAACAACTCTTCTTTGGTCCTTAAAGGTGAAGGCAGCACGAGGATATCATCCTCCACCGGTAAGTAAACCGCACAAGTACAGTGTCGTGTGGCCCCGTGAGGGAGTTTCCAGCTGGGGAGATGAAGAAAAACGGAAAAGGAGCGAGCCTTCTTGAAACATTTATCTCTCGCTGTAAACAAAAATTTCTTGTGGATGCAAAGGTGCTGGAAGTAGGGTAGAAGGAGCATTTTTGAACCTAGCATTATTCAAGATGAAAGAGTTTAAGCAATTCCACAAATAGGAACGACTCCCCTTTGAACAGAAGTAGCACGAAGATCGACTCTGAATGGAGCTCCAAAAATAGCCGTTTAATGTGCACATGATCATAAATATGCAATAGAAGAACGATTGTGTCTCTGTGTGTGTTTTTTTGTCATAAGGTGACTCAGATAAGATTATTTTTTTTCGAAATTGTTATGTTTGCTTTATAGTTTCGTGACTTGAATTCGTAAATGTACATTCATGGCTAGACAATCGTATTATCTATTTTGCTAGTTAAAAGACAAAGCTTAACCTAAAATTTTTAAATTTTGTTTTCCATTTGAAACAAACTGTACCATATGTTCTTGATAGAGTTATTTACACCAAACGAAAACAAGCAGTTTTCTGATTAACAATTGTTGAACTCAACACATTTTAATGCTAAAACACTCGAACATTTAAATTAACTGTTCATTTTCTATTAGTTGCTATGGAGCGCGGGTTCGATTCCCGCCTTATTCTCCTGGCCTTCTATCAGATGGGGAAGTAAAACGTCGGTCCAATTGCGTAAAATATGTTTTGGGTGACTCACCACACATAACCTTCAGAAGCCTAGAAATGAGCAGAAACTTGCAACAGAGCCCACAAAAGACCCGGGGGTCGTTAAAGTGGATCCGCTTTGTAAATGCCGGCCCTGATACTCTTCAAGGGTGTTCCCCTAAGGAACTGGGAAAGATCTAATTTTTTTTATTAAAAAAAAACGAAGCTTAAATAAAACAATTTAATGTATTGTAAACCATGACATTATATCGATTGTATTTTATATCCAAAAAAAATTTATAAATATATATAATTGAGACATTTCAAAATCAAACGATTGTGGAACAGTCGCGCTTTAGGCATTTTCTGATATTTTTTCCTAATATATTGCCTAATATTGAAAACAAGACTTGAAATGCAAAATAAAAAAAGGCAAAATACAATTTTTTAATACGGCGAATAACGAGTTTTCACTTTTAAATTGTTCTTCGTGATTTTGAAATTCTGCAAATATATTTTTTTTCAAATGGATGAGAAAATTTAACAAAACTATCATTCTTGATAATGAATGTTGAATCAATAGTTTTCTAGATCTCGTCGATTGAAACATTTGTGTTAATTGGGTAGCTCTTAGAATTATCAAATTTTCATTATTAAATTAATTATTTATTATTAAAAAAACAACAACATTCTAGTAAATGCCAAAAAAAATTTATTGAATTTTCTTAGTTATTGAAATAACAGTTTATGTTTCAAGTTGCAAAAAAAAAAATTTTTTTCAGCGCGAGTCGAACATTAATCCAACAAGGTTTACCGAGTGGGATTAATACGTCGAGTGCTGAAAAAAACAAAGTTTTGCAATGAGTTACTTACAATTTTTTACAATTCTGAAAAACGTTTTTTGAATGGAATTTTTTGTCAAACATCCATGTGTAAAGTAAATTCACCGTTCAAATGAAAATAATATTGTTTTTTTTATACGAGTGAGTTCAACTTTGAGAGGTATTGAGAGGCTTTAATTATCCATTCTGTTATTTTTGGTAGGGAAAAGTAGGCCGTTTCATCGTTCGAGAATGACAGGAAAAGTTATTGATTTAAGGACGAAATTGCAAAAATATTTAGTTTAGAGATAGACGAAAATAGACACTATTTTTTTTTGTTGTTGAAAAAAGAAGACAAAAATTTCGAAAATATATAACTAAAAATGACTATTAATTGAAAACTCAAGTTTTTTATCGATTGCTAACCAAATTTTGTAGAAAAAATGTTTTTTTTAAATCGAATGCTTCTCTGAAACTTTTCAACCAGTTTATTTTACCCTTAAAAAAGGAAGCATTTTTTTTCAAATAACTTAACTCAACTTTTGTAAAAAAAAGATAAAGATATTCTTTCAAAATTGGCATTTAAAAAGGCAACAACATATTTTTTCAAAGAACTTCAAATTTCCATGGAAAATCAAGTACAATCAGCTGAAATCCATCTAAAATCCATTCCACTACGTTTAGATTTATTTTTAGTAGGTTTGAGTATATTGAAAAATCATGTTCATTTTAAAATTAAGAATTTGAGTACAGCAAAAAGTTTTATTTTTGGTATTCTTTTTTCGTCAAATCTTAACCAACAACAGCTCAAATTTTTTTTCTTCAATTTTTATTTTTCATGTGTTTAGGAGGTCATTTTGAGCAACTTTTGTTCTACGAATAACTTTACTTCTCTTGTTTATGTTATTCTTGTTTCATTTGTAGTATTTTATTTTGCATTTATTCGGATTTTTTCACCACCTCCTATCATCATATTTTGTCTATCTAATTCTACTATGTTTACAGTCACTTTTTCGTTTTTTTTGTTGTTTTTCATATTTTTTTTCTTTAAAATGGCACCAGTATCATTTAAATTGTAAAAAAAATGCGTAGAGGCATAGTCTGGAACACTAGAAAAATTACGGCATACTGCTTTTTACTTAAAATAAAGAATAAAAAATGACATTTTTAAAATCATTGGCAAAATCACATAAAACAAGTAAAACTTCCAACCCATAAATTTTCTTAAATTTCAAGAGTTCTTCTTTCCAATCCTATTAAAGATCAAAAATTGGTTGAAAAATGGATTTTTGGCGATTTTTTCAATCGAAGCTTGTCTAAAGGCAGAGTTGGGTTGTAGAGGGTTAATTTATTTTTTAAAAAAAATATTGCAATTGAACTTTACGAGTTAACGCATTTTTTAGCATTTTTTTCATTGCTATTTTTTAAAATTGTGGCTTGTTATTGAAATTTTTACATTCATTTTGAATTCGTCGACGAACAACAATTTTATTTTTAAATATTCGCTTCAGCTTAATCTAACCGAAAATAAAAACAATGAAAATCTCTTTCTTAGATACAGATTTACAATGATTGACATTTAATTTTACTTTTTTTTTTTTTTTTTTTTTGGTTTTTTGATCGATTGGTTTTCGGCGAAAAAAAAAAAAAACAATTATTTGTTTGCCAGATTGTCCGAACGTTTCGGTCGCCTCACTGGCTTGCGACCATCTTCAGCGGACACTAAAAATTAATTTTATTATTAAAATACGTGCAAAAAATACAAAAATGTTCAACTCTTACACTCTTCCTGCCGTTTCTTTTCTGGCTACGGCCACGTTTGTTTACAGTTTTCACTGTTGTGTTACCCTTGTGTCCCTTCTGGTAGATTTAAGCTTTGTTACAATAGAGTTGTACGTTGTTTTGAAATTTAGTGAGTCTCTTTGTTTGTTGACCACATTTTCATCCCCTTCAGCTTAATGTTAAAAGTTTCGACAGTCAATCTTGTTTTATAGTTTGTAACTTTGTCAAGTATTTTCGTATTGTCAAAGTTAAAAATATGCCCCTCTTCTAGTGTGTGTTGTGAAAGGCCTGTTCCACCAATGTTTTTTGTTCTTACGTCTGATTTGTGTTTGTCTAAACGTGTTTTCAAAAACTGGCTTGTTTCCCCTATATACGTTTTAGGCCCATTTTCACACAAAAAGAACACAGTCATTGCATTAGTTGACAGAGCATTAAAACTAACACACGCTAAGTACCGGGAAAACACAATTAAAACTGTGAAACACATTTTGAGAAACAACAATTATCCAAGTTTTTTGGTGGAAAAAGTGATTAGGGAAAGGTTACACATCATGTACAACACATTACAACAAAACACACGTAAAGACACCACGGGGTTTGTTACACTTCCTTACGTACCAGGCCTTGGGGAAAAGTTAGCAAGGTATTTGGGACAACACGATCTTAAAGTAGCTTTTAAACCAGTTGACAAGATAAAAGATGTGTTGTTTACAAAAACGAAAGACAAAATACCAAAAATGAAGAACACAAATGTGGTGTACGAAGTTCCATGTGGTGCTTGCCCTAAAACGTATATAGGGGAAACAAGCCAGTTTTTGAAAACACGTTTAGACAAACACAAATCAGACGTAAGAACAAAAAACATTGGTGGAACAGGCCTTTCACAACACACACTAGAAGAGGGGCATATTTTTAACTTTGACAATACGAAAATACTTGACAAAGTTACAAACTATAAAACAAGATTGACTGTCGAAACTTTTAACATTAAGCTGAAGGGGATGAAAATGTGGTCAACAAACAAAGAGACTCACTAAATTTCAAAACAACGTACAACTCTATTGTAACAAAGCTTAAATCTACCAGAAGGGACACAAGGGTAACACAACAGTGAAAACTGTAAACAAACGTGGCCGTAGCCAGAAAAGAAACGGCAGGAAGAGTGTAAGAGTTGAACATTTTTGTATTTTTTTGCACGTATTTTAATAATAAAATTAATTTTTAGTGTCCGCTGAAGATGGTCGCAAGCCAGTGAGGCGACCGAAACGTTCGGACAATCTGGCAAACAAATAATTGTTTTTTTTTTTTTCGCCGAAAACCAATCGATCAAAAAACCAAAAATCAATTCGCGGCGATTAACACCTAAAAAACAAATTTAATTTTACTGTGACAATTATTATAATTGTATGGACACTTGCATAGACAAAGCACAAAGTGTTAAAAATAATTATTTGTTCAAAAGACCCCACAATGTTTTAACCTTTTAAAAAGTCATAATATTGAAATTCCGGGAAGATTTGATTATCCCTCAAATGATTTTTTTTAATAACTATTGTTAATAAATCAGAAAATCTGATTTCATGGTAATGTTGAAATTTCATTTAAATCTTCAAAATAATTGAGAATATTTTGAGGATATTTTTTTATTCCTGAAAACTCTGATTATGAGTTTTAAAGCGAAAATAAGAAAAGCATAAATCATAATTTTTTTTATTTCATCTATTATTCAATTTTGTGAAATTTGTTCAAATAGATTCGAAGGATACTAACTGAAATTCACCTTACTAACGGTTTCTTACAATGTTTTTTTGTGATTTTCATGAATCGTCCAAAAACAATTTCATTTCTGATCCAACCTTATTACAAAACTCTAAGCTACACCACAAGCGTCCAACCAATAATAACCGTACCCCGGTGACGTTTCCCTTCTTGTCCCTCCTGCCCAGAAACGCAACTCCGTGAAAATGATTTATTAATTAATATCTTCCCCCTGCCGCCCATTAATCGTAGTCGTGTACATGTGCCGCCGGCAATCCCCTTTAATCCTTGCCACTTTCATTTCGGTCCGACACTTTTCCTCCACCTAGAAGAACCCTAGGCCTCTGGAAAGCTACTTACTTCGCCTAGGCGAGGGGTCGAATCCGCGTAGATTCAGATTCTCCGATAAAACCGGGGCGCGCAACACAACACGAAACACTTGGTCGTCGTCGCCGGAACAGGCGACCGGGTGTTTCTGAACGTGGTTCGAGAGCGGAACGTCGACGAATGAGGTCCTGAACCTTTAAGTGGGGTTGTTCAGGTATGACGCAACCTAGTTTATTCACTACAAAGAAGGTTACGTAATCTGAGACCGGTTCCCCATCCGGAAAAGTAACGTATCTCCCCGGTTGTACCCCGCCAGTACATACATCGTATCGCGAGGGAGTTACTTTTGGTTCGGCGAATAACAACTCTGTTTTTACTTACCATCCTGTTGGGTCCCAGGAGTTGGAGTTAGAGAGTCAGAACCGGCGGCAACGGCAACAGCAGAACCGGTAACGGAAAAGTGAGCAATATTTCAAGTCCCTCGAGTGGCCCCGGGATCGTTGAAAGGGATTCCGTGCTAAATGGTTCGTGATGGTGTCGAGGGTCTCCGTTTTTGGCGCCGGGGTGTGAGGGATGATTTGAGAGGGTACTCTGAGCCAAAGAGTGGTTTTTGGAATTGTTAATTATTTTTTACGCAGTTTTTCTGGAGAGTGAATTGGAACACTTTGCTGGAAACACTTATCGGGGTTAGGTATGATAACGTCATGATTCATTTTTGTTATAGGTGGTAAAAAATCATGTAACAAGTTGGAAATGTAGAAATACCATCAGGATGTAGTACACAGAAAAAAATGATGGTAATATTCATCTGGAAATGGTGACAGATTATGTGTCAAAAAAAATGATTAATTTTACCCCAGAAAATGATGAATTTTCATCAGTTTTTGATGATCAGGTTCACATTTTTACACATGTAATGTTACTCAAAAAAGAGATAATATTCAACCTACCAAATATTCAACATTCCAAAATTCAACTTTTTTTCTGTGTACAAACAGTCAGTTTTAAGGGAATGCATGCAGAAAATGTTTTTTCTAACAAATTTTCATCAGAATTGTTAAATTAAAATGACTTGATGTGCTTTGAATCCCGGATACTGATAAAAACTGAAAGCACAAAGCACAAATTTGGACTGAAATGTTAGTGAATGGCTATCTTTAGGTCTCAATTAAGCTGTTAACTTCAACACAATCGATATTTTATATAAGAATTTGCTAGAATGTCAAAACCATAAAATTCTGCTTTGCCTTCCTGGTGCATCGGGTGCCTGTGAAATATGTCAGTGAAATGTTTCACATTTTTGGTAAACTTATAATTTTTTTTTAATATAATTGTTTTGGCATGATCTACAGCGTTCAAACAAACTATAAATGTAAGTTGATGTTAGAACTCATGAAATAACATAGTCTTGACATTCATAATCCAAATAATTGATAAAACAAGATGAGGTGTCCGGGTTTCGAAGCGTCCGGGAATTTGAATCATGACATTATTAGGGTTGTTGGGTGCAATTGAAGTGGGTAAAAAAAAAATTAAAATGGTTCAGAATGCCATTGGGACCATCCATAAACCACGTGGACACTTTAGGGGGGGGGGGGTATGGCGATTGTCCACGCTCCATACAAAAAAGATTTTTTTTGTATGGACAATTGTCCACGAGGGGGGAGGGGGAGGGGGTTCGAGATTATCAAAAAAGTGTCCACGTGGTTTATGGATGGTCTAATTACAAAATTAAAAATTTCATGTGTGTGTTGTCGTTTGAATCCAAAATTTGCTGATCGGCAGCGAAATTATGGAAAAGTATAATTTATATGGGTAAATCTCCGCCAACTCACACAGCAGTTGCCCCGACCCCTCTTCGATTTGCGTGAAACTTTGTCCTAAGGGGTAACTTTTGTCCCTGATCACGAATCCGAGATCCGTTTTTTGATATCTCGTGACGGAGGGGCGGTACGACCCCTTCCATTTTTGAACATGCGAAAAAAGAGGTGTTTTTCAATAATTTGCAGCCTGAAACGGTGATGAGATAGAAATTTGGTGTCAAAGGGACTTTTATGTAAAATTAGACGCCCGATTTGATGGCGTACTCAGAATTACGAAAAAACGTATTTTTCATCGAAAAAAAACACTAAAAAAGTTTTAAAAATTCTCCCATTTTCCGTTACTCGACTGTAAAAAATTTTGGAGCATTTCATTTTATGGGAAATTTAATGTACTTTTCAAATCTACATTGACCCAGAAGGGTAATTTTTTTATTCAGAACAAAATTTTTCATTTTAAAATTTCGTGTTTTTCTAACTTTGAAGGGTATTTTTTTAGAGTGTAACAATGTTCTACAAAGTTGTAGAGCAGACAATTACAAAAATGTTGATATATAAACATAAGGGGTTTGCTTATAAACATCACGATTTTACGAAAAAAGGACCTCGGATTCGTGATCAGGGACAAAAGTTACCCTTTAGGACAAAGTTTCACGCAAATCGAAGAGGGGTCGGGGCAACTTTTCCCGATTTCGTGTGAGTTGGTAGAGAAATACCCATATGCTAAGCTTATCTCTTATCAACCTGGTGACCGTCCTCGAGGTTGGGTTAAGACTATTTTGTTTAGAATTGCTCAAATATCGATATTTTTTTATATAAAAATTGTAAATAGTTAGAAAAGATGAGAATAGCATGAGTCATCAACACTCATGTCTCTATACAAAATTATTCTTTTCTTCCTTTTCCCGTGCCATGAAATGTGGTATCTAAATGTGAGCAATAATTACTCATAAAAGTGTCACATAATCAATTTGATCAATTGCACTCGTACACTTCCTTTCCGTTTTCGGAGCCGAAAAACTTTCATTCGTCACGCACAAGTCCCACATTAACATGCACTTATGTTCTGCCCTACCCCTCCCCCCACACAACATCCTCCCATAAATTCTCTCCCTTGTGCAACATAATCCACCCCTCTCCCCCAGCAGCGCCACACCGTTTGAACAACTCCGTACAAAAAGGTAAAGTACTCCAGTTCGAGCAAAACCATACGGTTTCTCGTCTGACCGTAACGAGTCCGGCACTTCTTCCCCAGTGTGGCACGTCAGGCGATAATTTTTCATTCATTCCATTAGTGTCAGAAATTGTATGATTACGATACCACAAAAACCTCATTCACACACCCGCACCCCACGTGGAATTCTCCCACCTTGATATGGAGTTGGATTTGTGGCCGCGCAAATCCTCCAAGGGCCACCACCCTCAATTGCAATCTTTCCGAAATTACAATTTTATATTTATAATAAATAACGGTGTGTTTCTACACGCTTTTTCGTACGATTCTCCTCGAAACACGTGCAGTGTGGCCGAACCGGATCGTTTTCGAGCACGTGGAGTAGACGAACGACCCGACGACGTCAGCGTGTGGTTTTGATACCCACAATGAGCAATATTTTCCCCTTTTTCTGTCCCGAATTCAATTGAGGGGCGATATTGCGAAAGTGAGCAATCGGCAGGGCTTGGAATGTACGGGGAATTGATCGCCCAGGAGGTGAGTAATGTTGCATTGGGGAATAATTTTTTGACTGACTAATTTGGATGAATGAGATTTGCATGTTATGGAGTTGCACAACATTTTTGTTTAAAATTGTTGTGATGATGTAGCCTTATGTTGATAATATTCATTTTTTTTTTAACTTGAAAATTTCATCGAGCACCTAATGTTGGTGTATCAGCACATTGGCGTTCAAATGAGCAATCAAGTTTTTGTTATAAAATTTACAAAAAAGTGTGGGTAGTATTTATTATTTCGCCCTTTCGACATGTTAGTCATGATTTCAAAATACACAAAATTTTGTTTTTGAAGAAAGCAGAAAATTGTACGAATAATCCACTTTTTTAAAAATGAAAATCGGACTATTAGTTTCCAAGGTATCGGTGATCATAATACTAGGGCTAATTAGGCACCAATGAGATGATTTTATTTACAGTATGTTTTATCTTTGTGTGGCCATTAGGAATGGCTCAAGATTATCGATTTTTTGGAACATGGTTTTTTTCGGTTGCTTTAAGGTCCCTAAACAACTCCCCAAAAGTTGGGAACGATTGATTCCGTCCATCACTTTGCGCATTTCATTTTAATTTTGAATGGGAATTTGCATGGAAACACATTTTTAACATTTTAATTTTTCTAATTTTTCCTTTCTACTCCATGTATTAAATTCTGTTCAAAAATGAAATTTCCAGGAAAAAAAAAACGTTTTGGACCAGTTTTGAGAACGCTGTACGCGAGCAGACGGTTATGACAAATACTGCTGAAATTACAGTTGAGCAACTCTTTACGAAATCGGTCTTCTTTTCTAAATTTTAATTTTTGTATTTCTGCTTGAAACTGTTTTGGTGCCTTCGGTATGCCCAAAGAAGCCATTTTGCATCATTAGTTTGTCCATATAATTTTCCATACAAGGAATGGACAGCTGCCAGTCCATACAAAAACGGTGTATGAAAATTCAAAAATCTGTATCATTTCAAGGAAGTTTTTTGATCAATTTGGTGTCTTGCGCAAAGTTGTAGGTATGGATAAGGACTGAACTGAAAAAAAGTTATACACGGCAAAAAAAATGTTACTTTTAATTTAACTTTTTGTCACTAAAACTTAATTTGCAAAAACAACACTATTTTTAAATTGTTTTTATTTTCTGATATGTTTTAGAGGACATCAAATGTCAACTTTACATAAATTTCCAGGTTATGCAAAAAATCCTTGACCGAGTTATTAACTTTCTTAATCAATACTGATTTTTCCAAAAAATCGAAATAACGGTCGCAAAAAAAATTTAAACTTCATTTTTTGGTGTAAAATCAAATTTGCAATCAAAAAGTACTTTAGTGAAATTTTGATAAAGTGCACCGTTTTCAAGTTGCAGCCATTTTTAGTTTTTTTTTTTGGAAAATAGTCGCAGTTATTCATTTTTTTAAATTAATGCCTTTGTCTGCCCACTCTTCAAAAAAATATTTTTGAAAAGCTGAGCAAATTCACTTTATTTTCCTTTTTTGAACTTTGTTGATACGACCCTTAGTTGCTGAGATATTGCCATGCAAAGATTAAAAAAACAGGAAATTTGGTGTTTTCTAAGCCTCACCCAAATAACCCAACATTTTCTAATGTCGATATCTCAGCAACTTATGGCCCGATTTACAATGTTAAAATATAAAACATTCGTAAAAATTTTAATCTTTTCGAAAAAGAAACTATCATTTTTTTAATCGAGACTAACCTTTCAAAAGGGCGTGTTATTGAATGTTCGGACCTTTTGAAATATTAGTCTTGATTTGAAAAAAAATTAAATATTGTTCAAAAATCAGGAAGCAAAAAATTATTTTTTTTTAAATTTAAAAAAATCAATGGAAACAGAAAACCAATCAACCAAAAACTGAATCTAAAATCTGAAATGAATTTTCGTGAAGTGTTAGTCATATATAGCTTGTTTGGGCTATTTTATAAATATATAGAATTTTTATGAAATTCTGTGTACATCATTGCAATCGCTTTTTTTCTCCCAAAAAAATTTGTTTTTCCTCAATACCATTATGTTTTGGAAACTCATGACTGCAAATCAACTGGACAAGTGTATGATGTATTTTAAAACACTTTTTCAATGAAATTGTTTAAGGGGTTACATACATGTAGAAAATCACAAAATTTCATATTACAGAAAATTTATTGAATCAACTTAAAAGATGATTTTCTATCACTCCTGAAAGTTTCATGAAGATATTTTATGATTAAAGTAAGTTATATGCGACTTTAGTTGAAAGTTTTGCCATGCGCAAAGCGAACTGTCAAACTTTGCGAGCGTTTTTCTCTGAACACCGAGTTGATTTACGGGTGCCACGATATCTCGACATGGGATAGACAAAATTGGCTGAAATTTTGGGTGAAAACTCGCAAGAAATATCCCGTGTGCATGACGAAGCGCGATTTTGAAATTTTGCATTTTTAAAAAAATACAACAATCAAAAACTTGCGATTTTTTATGTAAAAAACATAAAAATATTTTTATCTTTATTAAAAATAAACTTTTTGAAAATCGGCCTTCGTCATGCACACGGGACCGGTTTAACGAGTCTTCACCAAAATTTTGAGCCGATTTGGTCAATGCAGTGTTGAGATATCGTGGCACCCGTTTTTTGAAACTGCTAACTTCAAATATTTATATCTCGGCCATGATACAACCAAATGTCCTCAAATTTGTTTTGTTAACAGATGAAAATATATTTTTTAATGCCCTGAAAACAGATTAAAAAAAGTTTATGTTTGTGCTCAAACCAACCTCTGACATTTATGCCGATTTACATGTATGTAACCCCTTAAACCGTGAATAGAAATGTATTTTTTTGATTTTTTTTTATTTTTTGCCTCTCCCCTTGAACTAAGGTCAGAGTCACGGGACATAAACTTTAAAAAACATTTGCAACGACCTTATATAAAAATTAGAAAATCGAAAATAGGGATTTTGAGATTCAACCTTCCAAAATTAAAAAGTTTGTAATTCTTTGAAGATTAAAAAATGTTTTTCTTAATAGTCAGACAATTCAATTTTCCTTTTGAATCGAACAACAAGATGCCCTTGTCGAGAATGTCAAGACTAGTTAGGACGAAGCAATCAAATAATATCGCTTCTTTGGTTATAGAAAAGTTCTACATTTTTTTTAACATGACAAATCTTGTGGGTATTAACATTTGAGAAGGTTCCATTTGTAGAGTCTTTGGGCACACGATTTTTGTCTCGAATCACACCTTGGAATCCATAGAGCTTTTTTTTATGTATTCATTTTTGTTTAGAAAAACCTGTGTCCCACACCCCAGACTCGATTTTCTCAATGCCTTGGAAAATATTTCATTTCGGATAATCGAATCACATTATTTTTGATTGACCAAGTAGGGCAAATAGGACCCTTCAATTCACGCTAAAGATATTTAGAATTTTATGTTAAAAGCATGAAACATAAATTTTTTTTGTTCATATTTCATTATCTGCAATCCTATACAAACCTTCGGATAATAGAAATTTTGAATAATCGATGTTTTGGATAATCGAGTCTGGACTGTACATAGCACTGTTCCTCGAATGTCAAAATCCTAATTTTCTACAAAGTTTCATTGCGTTTAAAAATTAGTTGAAATAGTGATTTCTTATTCCATTTCAATGTGAACCTCCATTCGTTACAGAATTACCATCCCATAGCTGCATTCCCACATTTATCACACACGTGTGACTCCCTCCCGTTATTAATAATTAACCATTTGAGCTAACTCACATGTCAACTGCAGCACTCGCCGTGCAACACCGATATTGCACGCGTTGATGCCAACAACGGCACCGGCCGTATCGTGTTCCTCAACAAATTACATCGCATGAATCCCGTAATATCCCGCAATGGCAAAGCAAAATGAGGCCGGCACCAACACGGTTTGTGTGTGTGTGTAATTACAACCCTACAATATTGCGCTTACGTCGTCAACGTCGACACTCCTGAGCAGAGGACATCTTCGACAAGTGCATCTCTCCCATCACCAACTGGGACATCACGCTACAGATTACAACGGCACCCCCAGAGTTATGGAGTGTGGGACAACCAACACGCGCAAGATGTGATCAGCGTGTCCAATGTCACCCCCGCAGGACGTGTCGGGGATGGCCCAACGACGACCACTCTCGGAAGGTGAAAACCGGAAAGATAAATCTAAGTGATAAATTATTAATTTGTTTGGAGGTGAATAGAGGAAATAATTTCTATTGTTGAGCCGCGCTGGGACAGAAGAAGAAGTGTGTGTTTGAAAAGGGATGTCGGACGTTCTCATTGGGGAAATGGTTCTGCGTCGGGTAGATTGAACTGGTCCAACATTGAGAATTTCTTCTTCGAACTACATCGATTAAAAGAGTAATTGTACATTTTATATGTTTTTTCAGGCGTTATGGTTTTTGAGCAAATGTTTTTGAATTCTATCTAGTAGCCGGTTATCAAAAATATATCACCTGTCTAATTTTGTTTTGTTTTGCACAAGTCGAATTTGTCGGCGGGACGCGTAAATTTTCCCTTGTCACTTGTGCCACTTTCGGATTCCGGACCTGGGACCTCTTATACGATAACTTGGAGGTCCACATGCAACACGCCATGGGAAGGGAGAGGGGAGGGGGAGTTTACTTGCCTTGGAGTTGTGCTGAGTTCTAGGCCGGTGAGCAGTGATGCTATGCTGCTGAAAGAAGTTGCCTTTAGGCCTCTTCTTTCCTGGTCCCGGTCATCGCGTAACGAAACGAATCACTCGCGGTTTAATATAACACAAATACACGATAACAACAGAGAGAAGTGATAACAACTTTACCGCACTTAGACAAAAGTCTAAACGATACAAGTTACACTAAACGAATTAAAATATGTCGCCCCGTGGTCATCGTGACCGTTAGTCACTGCATTCCTGTGGAGACTAACTGATCAGATCAGTCCCTGAATGGTTGTTGGCTCCTATCCCCAACCCTCGAAGATCTTTGAGTCTTTATCTCAGTCTTGCTATGGCCTAGCTATCGAACAGCCACTTTGTCGAAATGTTTTAAAAAAGTGTCTACTTGCGCAGTGAAAGAATCCGGATGGCCGGGTAATGTCCTAAAGAACCGTGAGAGCAAACTCCCGCCACCGGGGCTTCGGGAAAAGTCAGTTTTCAAAGTAGTGTTCTGTTGTACCTTGGGTAAAAATCCCACATCACGACACCTCTCCGATTCCGACACCGGCTCTGGATTAATCAACCATTCTGGTCATTAAAAGTAAGCCAACACCAACTCGGAATTTACCACTGGTGACATGCAAAACTGTATGATCCGGATTTCCTATCTGCATCTCATTTTGCTGTTGTTTTTTCGATTTAACAAGACGTTGAGAACATTACATGCCCTGCCTGAAGCGGCTCGGAAACACGTCCTTCTTCAGTTTGGTCTCAAAATACCTTATTCGATATTTGTTGGAAAAGAAACAGATTACAGTTCGAAAACATTTTTAAAATGATGAAATTCCAACAAATTGAGTAATGTTTTGAATTTCTGACAAGGCAAACTGTCATTGAAAAACGTAACGCCTTTGAAAATCCAGTGAACTAAGATTGCTGAGATCTTGCACCTCAAGCTATGGTTTTTCTGAAGGGGGGATGTACCACGATGTACCGCGTAACGCAACCATAAATTAAATGGCAGTGCTCCCTCTGGGTTACTCTGTGGTTAAAAACAAGAGTCAAGAGTCAAGAGTCAAGAGTCAAGAGTCAAGAGTCAAGAGTCAAGAGTCAAGAGTCAAGAGTCAAGAGTCAAGAGTCAAGAGTCAAGAGTCAAGAGTCAAGAGTCAAGAGTCAAGAGTCAAGAGTCAAGAGTCAAGAGTCAAGAGTCAAGAGTCAAGAGTCAAGAGTCAAGAGTCAAGAGTCAAGAGTCAAGAGTCAAGAGTCAAGAGTCAAGAGTCAAGAGTCAAGAGTCAAGAGTCAAGAGTCAAGAGTCAAGAGTCAAGAGTCAAGAGTCAAGAGTCAAGAGTCAAGAGTCAAGAGTCAAGAGTCAAGAGTCAAGAGTCAAGAGTCAAGAGTCAAGAGTCAAGAGTCAAGAGTCAAGAGTCAAGAGTCAAGAGTCAAGAGTCAAGAGTCAAGAGTCAAGAGTCAAGAGTCAAGAGTCAAGAGTCAAGAGTCAAGAGTCAAGAGTCAAGAGTCAAGAGTCAAGTCAAGAGTCAAGAGTCAAGAGTCAAGAGTCAAGAGTCAAGAGTCAAGAGTCAAGAGTCAAGAGTCAAGAGTCAAGAGTCAAGAGTCAAGAGTCAAGAGTCAAGAGTCAAGAGTCAAGAGTCAAGAGTCAAGAGTCAAGAGTCAAGAGTCAAGAGTCAAGAGTCAAGAGTCAAGAGTCAAGAGTCAAGAGTCAAGAGTCAAGAGTCAAGAGTCAGGAGTTAGGAGTTAGGAGTTAGGAGTTAGGAGTTAGGAGTTAGGAGTTAGGAGTTAGGAGTTAGGAGTTAGGAGTGAGGAGTTAGGAGTTAAGAGTTAAGAGTTTTATTTCTTTTTTCGATCTCTGTGAAGATGTCGATTAATATTTTTTCTGCTGCCTTTTTTTTGTTAAATTTTTTAAAGGGGATGTTTTAATGTTTTGAAAGTGTCTGATTCTGAACGCATCAATTTTTGGACCAGTCTAGTGAAACCAAAATAAAACTCACATTAAAGGCTAGGTGGACATTTTGCAAACCAAAACTCCCTTATTGTTTGATCAAGAACCTGTGATGAGATGATGGTTATACGATATACAATCCGACTATAGAGGGGACCGGCGAACCATTTTTCAAAGATCCTTTTCTTCTTTCCTCTTCCTCGTCGTCGTCTCTTTTCCAAACAATTTTTCTTTCAACGACATAACACGTCGACAACGGACCAGACGGATAACTCGGAAATCCTGTCTGGAACAATACTGCCTGGGACCACAATGGATCTTTTGGGTACAATATGAATCCTGGCAGCAAGAAGAAGAAAAAAAGCAAAATTGGTAGACAAATTTGACTCACCAATCCTCGGGACCCGACAATGACAATTTCCGACTTTTGCCTATTATTCTGGGCTAAAAATGGACGGAAGATGAGTAAAAAAATCGGAGATCCCAAATGTGTCTACACAGTGGATATAAAATATTAAACGCGATTAAATGATGTTAGCTGGGAGGACGGCAGATTTACGCATTACGAGTCCTTTGCCGGCGAGGCCGCGGTGATGCTGTTGGCAAGGAATTACAAGCGGATTGTGGCCGACGCCAGCGTGTTAAATGACTGAGCGGTTGTCACGTCCTCGTCAGCAGCATCATCATCGTAATCACAAGGGGAGACCCTTCCGGTGCCGGAGAGATTGCGGAATGTTTTCGAACAAATCCGTAGGCCACCGAGAGTTCCGGCGCTTTGGTCGTTGATCCGAAACGGAAGCCCCCCTTCTGATGAAGGATAGGTAAATTGCGTGCAAACGTGGAGAGGGGCCTTGTTAGGGGGATTTCATTAAATATTAATTAAATTTGACACATTTGTGGCGAGAATTATCACACATGTGGTCAAGCGAAATAGGTTTACGATTTATGGAGAGGGTTTATTGTTGGAAATATTTCTTTGGGAGCGGGATAAGAAAAAACTGTAGTTTCTAATATTAACAATGCATGCTTAAATATGTGTTTATCTCAAAATATTTAAATTACTCCAAAGAGAAAAAACAATGATTCTTTCTTTTTTTTTTGATTTGGCTTAAATTTTGTGGGGGCCTTCCCTTCCACCAAAGAAGCCATTTTGTTTCATTGGTTCACCCATACAAATCTCCATACAATTTTGGCAGCTGTTCATACAAAAATCGAATATTCGATAAATCTGTGACTTTTCAAGGAATTTTTTGATTGATTTGGTGTCTTCGGCAAAGTTTTAGGTATTAATGAGGAATATTTAGAAAAATTAGGTACAAGTAGAAAATGGTGATTTTTGATTAGTTTTTTTCACGAAATACGATTTTTTTTATTTAAGAAGTATTTTATATGTTTTAGGGGACAAAAACCCGTATCTTTTAACCCTTTCAGGCCTGAGCTTACAATTTCCGTATGGTCAAAAGAATCATTTTCCCATTATTGAATAAAAAAATATTTTTTTTGAAAATTCAGGCCTGAAACGATAAATTAAGCCTTAATTAAGCTTAAGCAAATCAGAAGTTTGGAGCAAAACTTTGCCGAAGAGCAATATTTTTTTTTAAATAGTGGTTTTAACAAAATTTGAAATCTTGTACATAACATTTTTTGGCCTCATTTTTATGTAAAATCGAATTTGCAATCAAAAAGGTTTTATGTTTTTGCTCCGCGTTTTTTCGTTTATTCTTTAAGAATTTGAAAAATATTCTAATGGAATTTTAGTTAATTATAGTTCATTAGTTTGGTCGGTCTTTACGCTTTGTGAGTGATTTGTTGTAGTGCTAACGCTGTCTTGCGGTTTTACGGACTGTTCCGGTTGGAAATCCGGTTTCTTATTGCTCAAGTTCCGTGGACATGACTAATTTTGCATGTAGCTGCTGTGAGGTGTGCTTTTGGTGTGTTATTGAATTTTAGAAGAGGGAGCAAATTCGTGCATTTGTGTGATAATTTGTGAAAAAAAATCATAAAAAAGATAAATAGTGGAGTAAGTTGTCTAAGCTGAGTGAGCGAAGTCCACGGAAGAACGTTGCCTGGGGTGATGAAACTTGGTCAGCTTTTGCTGGATGGTGATAGTGATTACAACGCCTGCTGAGATTTCAAGTTGTCGGGGGTAAATTGTCAAAAGTGGATTACGATGGCAGATCATTTGTCAAGCTGCTTGAAGAAGTTTTTTTTTGTTTTGAAATGGATGTCAACTCCGGTGTCCGAGAATATGCGGTTCGAAAATTTTGAAAAAATATTCGTGTTGTTGTGTTCTTCGAATGAACGATAGTGCTAGAGCTCGGTACGATTGTGGTGGGTTCCTGCGATGTTCTTGCAGATTTTATGATGACCTGTAACATCCGACGGGAGTCATCAATTGCGGTTGACATCTTCAAGCTACAACGCCCTTATCGTTTTGGTCAAGCCCAATGCGACTGTAATCGGTGCCGGTTTGACGGATGATTCTGCTTTTCGGGCGAGAAACTTCCAATTGGAAATATGGAGCAGCCGTAGCTGACTGGTTACGGTGTTCGCTTTGTAAGCGAATGATCCTAGGTTCGATTCCCATCTGCTCCAAACGAGAAAGTTCCGGAAATATGAATTTTTGAAACACTAATCATGAACAAAAAATCAAAGTCGGGGTTCGATCCCCCGTCCTTTGGATTGGTAGAATTAGGAATACTATTACTACAAACTATATACGTGCTGAGTCTTTGTCCATTTGACAAGAACTCGGAAGTTCTAAATAACGTTTGAATCCGATTGACGCAAACGTTTTTTAGAGCGGGGCTTGTCGATTCAAGCTGAGGTACCTCGCGCACGGCCAGCCTGCGTAGAAATGGGTCACCGAAGCTCGGCAGAGCTAACACTTGCCAAATGCCTATGCGAGTTATTTGCATGTATGGAATGTAAAATCTAAAATACATGGAAACAACTCAATTTGTAAGAAGTGACCGCGTGGTCCCGTTTGGTTGGTTGCACACACACAAAAAAAATCGAATTTGCAATCAAAAAGTACAGTACAATTTTTTTAATTAAGTGCACCGTTTTAAAGTTAATTTTCTTAGAGAAAAATTCTGGTTTTTTGATTTTGTAAAATAGAGTCCATGATTGTCCATTTCTAAAAATATATTTTTAAGAGTTCGGAAAATTTGCTATAAAATTTTTAAGAGACATTGGAGATTGGACCTTGAATTGGAGATTGGAGCGGCTTGAAGAAAAAGAAACAGAACAATTTAAGTTTTTTAAGTCTCAGCCCCCTCTTCCCCCCAAACTTCTTATGTCGATATCTCAGCAACTAATGGTCCAATTTTCAATGCTTAAAAATGAAACATTCGTTAAATTTTCCGATCCTTTCGAAAAAACAAAATATTTTTTTCAAATAAAAACAAACATTTTAAAAGGGCCAAACATTCAATATTACGCCCTTTTAAAATTCATTTTGAAAAAAAAAATGAAAAAAGGTCGGAAAATTTTACGATTTTTTGCTAAGATATGGACAATAGAAATTGAAGGGTTGTTTGGATAATACTTGAAAAGCTTCAATTTTTCTGTTTCTTTTTTTAAGCTGCGGTTCTCAGCAACCAGAGGTCCAATCTTTAATGTATCTCAGACGAAATTGTAGGATTTTCTGAACTTTTCGAAACCAATATTTTCAGCAATGGACAATCATGGCAGTACTTTAAAAAGTAAAAAAAACTCGAATTTATCGAAGAAATTTAACTTTAAACGGCTATATTTTGGTAACGGTGCCCTTAGTATGAAAAAGATGTAAAGTACTTTTCAATTGAAAA
The DNA here is from genome assembly GCF_015732765.1 of Culex quinquefasciatus. Lineage (NCBI taxonomy): Eukaryota > Metazoa > Arthropoda > Insecta > Diptera > Culicidae > Culex > Culex quinquefasciatus. The sequence goes on along the minus strand of NC_051862.1, from coordinate 31,338,661 downwards.
TTTGAGTTTACAAAAAAATAATGTCAACAAATTTTAAGTACCGTAAAACGGGGTGACTTTGATAGGTTTGCGATTTTTCCGCAAAATGAAGAGTACAATTAAAATACGTAAGGAATGGTTTAGAAACATACTGACCGTGGTAGAGAAGTGTTCAAAGTACCTCAAGAAGAACTTTTCATAAAATTTTGACAAGTTTAAAAAGTTAGTTAACTATAGTTAAGAAAATGTTGATGAAAGTCATTATTTTAAACTTCTCAAAGTGTCTTGATTTTCTCAATGAACATGATTTTTAATCGGAAAACGGAATGCATTTTCGGATTCTTTGGAAAATTTTCCACTAGGAGAAGGTTAAAAAAGTTTGTTAATAATAAATAATATGTGTTTTTGAAACACAATTAAAAAAAAAATCTCCAAATAAAAAGGCAATTTCAGTTGAACAAATTTCATGTAAAATGTGAAAACTTGTGATTCGTGCTTCGAATTCAGTATAAAATTCAATATAAATCGATAATTTTACAAACAAAACTAGTTTTATCAAATTTCAGGCAAAATTCCGACTTTTTAACAATTTTACCTAAAATTTATACGTATTTTGCTAAAAAGCTTTTAAACTTAGTTAACTTAATATAAACATTGATTTTTTTGCTTGAAAACTATATCAGCTACTTTAGTGATGGTACATTTAGCGTACAAATAAAGTTTGAACATCTTAAATATGATTTTAACAAGAAAAACTATGACTATCAAAGTCACCCCGGAATTAAAACTAAGAATTTTTAACGTAACTATTTTCTAAACATTATTGAAAAAACATTTTTTCCGAAATAGTGCATGGACTTTGTGTAGTCTACCCCAGTACATGTTTTAAAAATAATACTCATGAGAAAAACCTTACCTGTTGGAAAATATTCTAAAAACAAATTGAAATCCTATCAAAGTCACCCCGGTTTACGGTACAGGATTTCAATGTGATACAAAAATCAGTATTTAAAAAATCTTCGTCCCCTAAAACAATTACAAAAAAATTAAAACATTAAAAAAGATAAGAATTTTGGGAAATTGCCTGTTTGTGAAAAAAATGGAAAAAATAGCAGATTTTCAAATATTTACGTACCAGTTTTGTATGAACAACCATTTCCGGGTTTGGTGAAGAATTGCTCATGTTAATCGTCTGGAGAACACGATGGTGACGTTTCACTTAAAATTAAATCAGTTGTATGTTGAGAAAGCTGCATGTAAAATTTTGAACTATGCTAATTTTATCAGTGTTTGATTTCCTTCATGAGAAGTAGAATTTTTTTGTTTGAAAGATATGGCAATTTGAAAAAGAGGCTTTTTGGAACATTGGCGAAAATCGCAAACATTTGGGGCGGTGCCAAATACGAAGGGATGGTTCAATTTGGTTCAAAATAGGAATTCTAACATGTTTAGATAGTATCAATAGCTCCACCAAATTTGAGCTTGGTCAGAAAGAGTCAATTTTGAGTGGTGTGCCTCTTGGCGCGAAATGGCCCATAAAGCAGACAGAAAAATCTCAACAAAAAACTTATTTGATTTTCTTACACTAACTTAAAAACAAACGAACCTTGTGATCCTTGATATGAACGAACTGGTTAAAAAAAATCTGCTAGCCATTTCTTTGAGTAACGGGACGAAGAAAAGTTTGGAGTGATTGGAATTCATCTTTTTAAAGGATTTAATAAATATTCGGAAATATTAAATATTAAGATTTTCTATATGTTTGTAACCCCTTAATAGAATACAGGCCTGATTTGGACAATATTTATGGTAAAGTCAAGTATTCGAATTGTGAGACAACTTTTAAATTTTACTGAAAATTAAATCTTTTGTTTTGAAAATCAAATTGAAAATTGAACAAAATTGGAACTTTGGTGCAGCTTCGTTAGGAATCGATCAAATAAACATGTTTCCAAATATTTTCGAAAATAAAGTCATGCTTCAACGGATTTTATTCCTTCACCACTTTTAAAAACCAATCCCTAGAGACCATTCAACGAGAAAAGCCATCTGTCATCGCGACAAAACCCCTTGGAAAAAATGTTCATCTCGTCGTCGTCGTTGTTGTCGGGGCCCATCCTCCTTACAAGTTGCTCTGTGCTCCGCTACCAAAAAACATGCAAAAATTTGAATCTCATTTTCCAATGAACAATCCAAAAGGCGGCTAAACCGTTTATCTTGCAGTTGAAACTCCACCCACTACCAGTCTGCTGATAGTAACAGTGTACAAGTCGCGTATCGTCAGCTGGTTTGTGGGGTGGGTGGAGAAGCATAGACCACTTCCTGTGAAGCGAGTGGTCTGCCTTCAGTGTGGAATCGGCTGTGATGTGCTCTAAAGTGCATTCCGCGTTGAACCAGCGCCAACAGCCAGGTCCCAGCTGAGAATCTCTCGGGGGAATCTGAAGAAATTGTGGAAGGAGGTTGCAAGTCAACTTTTACGGCAAAAATTACAAAAATAAAAAAATCAAATGTTCAACTAAAAAAATTTAACATCAGATTTTTTTAAAAATAGGGTTACTAGCAAAGTGCAAAACTTAAATCCAAGTCACCCTAATCCAGCATGAATATTGCATGCAACCCACCCCCGCGCAGAACTCGCACCAGCCAGAGGGATTTGTGCAGCCGAGGGAAGGTGAGTGCGTGTATTCTCAAACGAGATAAGATCGAGAACAAGAAGGTAGGTCCCCGTAGGGAATAGACCCCAACTTTTGCGAGAAAGAGTCCTTTTTTGCCCCGGAGAGTCGTTTTTGCGGATCGCAAGCGACAGCCAGGAGTCAGGCAGGCAGCATTACCATAAACAGCAATAATAGGCATTGTAATAAGTGAAATGGAATTTTAATATTTTATGAGCAGCAGCAACAGTAGCAGAGAGAGTAGCCAAAGGACTTGCCTAGAGCCTTGAGGAGAACCCTCTTGTTATGGTTTTGTGAAGGATGTGGTTTTCAATGTGGGTGCTTCTGTGTGCTGGGTTCGTAAAAGGTCTATACTCTACACACTTTGTGGTTGCGTAATTGGGCACTTGATTGATTGTTGGAGTAGTTTTTAGGCAATGCGGAAGATTTTTTTAATTAGACAAACCAGAAGTTTGTAGCCAACTATTTTCCTGATTTCTTGAAACCAAAATTGTTACATATAAAAATTTTATTCGATACACATTGTTAGAATAAACACTGAACACAAATCAAATTATATTTGAGCAGTTCTCTCAGATTTCGGTAATTCAATTTTTTTGCATTTTTTAATCCGACTGAAACTTTTTTGGTGCCTTTGATATGCCCAAAAAAGCTATTTTGCATCATTAGATTTTCCATATAATTTTCCATACAAATTTGGCAGCTGTCCATACAAAAATGATTAATGAAAATTCAAAAACCTGTATCTTTTGAAGGAATTTTTTGATCGTTTTGGTGTCTTCGACAAAGTATTAGGTATGGATATGGACTACACTGAAAAAAATGATACACTGTAAAAAAATTTTTGGTGACTTTTTATTCAACTTTTTGTCACTAAAACTTGATTTGCAAAAAAACACAATTTTTATTTTTTTTTATTTTTTGATATGTTTTAGAGGACATCCAATGCCAATCTTTCAGAAATTTTCAGGTTGTGCAAAAAATCTTTGACCGAGTTATGAATTTTTTAATCAATACTGATTTTTTCAAATAATCGAAATATTGCTCGTAAAAATTTTTAACTTCATTTTTCGATGTAAAATCAAATTTGCAATCAAAAAGTACTTCAGTGAAATTTTGATAAAGTGTACCGTTTTCAAGTTAAATCCATTTTTAGGTGACTTTTTTGAAGATAGTCGCAGTTTTTCATTTTTTAAAATTAGTGCACATGTTTGCCCACTTTTTAAAAAAATATTTTTGAAAAGCTGAGAAAATTCTCTTTATTTTATTTTTTTGAACTTTGTTGATACGACCCTTAGTTGCTGAGATATTGCCATGCAAGTGTTTAAAAACAGGAAAATTGATGTTTTCTTAGTCTTACCCTAACAGCCCAATATTTTCTAATGTCGATATCTCAGCAACTAATGGTCCGATTTACAATTTTTAAAATATAAAACATTCGTGAAATTTTCTGATCTCTTCGAAAAAAATATTTTAAAATTTTTTAATTATTTTTTTATTTAGAACAAAAAAAATCATTTTAAAGATTCGTGTTTTTTCTAACTTTATAGGGTTATTTTTTAGAGTGAAATAACGTTTTACAAAGTTGTAGAGCAGACAATTACAGCAATTTTGATGTGTAAACATAAGGGGTTTGCTTAGAAACATCACGAGTAATTGAGAATTTACGAAAAAAAATTGAAAAAGTTACTTTTTGCGTTTCTCTTTGTTTCGTCGTTCGTGTCTGTCGCGGGTGACCATGAACGGCCATGATCAACGACGACCAACTTTATCAAAACTTTTTTTTTTCGTAAAAACGCGATAACTGATAAACCTTTTTGTTTACATATTAATTTTTTTGTAATTGTTTGTTCTACAACTTTGTAGAACATTATTGAACTTTCCAGCAAGGCCTCAGACTGGAAAGTTATTAATAATTACTTTGATTTTTAACAGGTAATAAGGTGAATCTTTAATTACTTAGTTATTCATGGTAATTAGGTAATTCTCTAATTACTTAGTAATTCCTGGTAATCAGAGTAATTTAAAGTAGTTAATTGGTAATTAAAGTAATTTTTGAGTAAATAAAGTAATTGATTTTTATTTTATTGTATATTTTCAACACTTTTTATATAAAATCTATTATAACAATATTTTTTTAATTTCAATTAAGAGTGATGGCCCATCTACAATCACTTAACTTAGAAAATTTCACTTAGCTTAGGAGTTTGAATCAATGGAAATGAATCTGATATTCTACAATGAAAAGGAATAAAATTAGAAACTTGACGTATAGTTTGGAAAATTTCAAAATCTACAGTAAGTTGACGTTTCCATGTCAAAGGTAAACAAACAACTGCATAGCAACGTATATCAGCCCAGCAAATATTCTAAGTTGATTGTGGATGACGGCCGTAAGTTGTGTACATTTTGTAAGTTTTACTTTACTTAACTATTCTAAGCTTAGTGATTGTAGATAGGCCATGAAACACAAAGATTTAAAAAAACTGATTCTGTTTGTAGAAGACCTTATTCACCATAGTTCTCTCCTAAAACTCTCCTAAAATTTATTTTTATCATGTTATTTATCGAAGCTGATTAACAACAAAAGGCTCTGATATATTACCGAGTGAAAAATGTTTTGTGAATCCGTAATCTATTCATTTTTATTAAGTAATTATAAAAATATGTTTTTTTTTGCAAGAACTACATAACAATTGATTAATTTTTAATGCTTTTCCTTCTAATAGGCAGTCAAAATTATTTGAAGTTAATGTGGATCAAATATTTAAAATCAAAATGTACTCAATTATCATTGAAAAAAAAACAAAGTTTTCAAGTGATGGCCATTTAAAAATCAATAAAAATATGTTTTTAAAAATATTTTTTCATCATCTGCAGAAATTGACAGTCTTGTAATATCTCTCTTTTAAGAGCTTAACTTTTTTCCCGAAAAAAATTCCAATGTTTCTGAGACAAATGTTTCAATGGTAAAAATCAAACTCAGTGATATTAAAATCGACTTATATTCAGATGCAGAAATTAAATCCAATGTAAATGTCACGTTCGGCATTATCCGTGTTTTCAGTAACATTTTTTTTTTAATTTTCTTGAGAAAAAAAACATGCAAATGAATGTTAAACCAATGTTTGAAAAATGTTTTAAAACTTAACGTTATTTTGATGAATTTCTCAATTTTCAAGAAGAGCCGCTGCAAATATTATGTCAAAGTTTATGTTTGGCTCGAATAATCGAGGGGCTTTTTCAAACAACTTCTATATTTTAATGCAGGGGTGCTCAAAGTTTTTGGAAGCCGGGCCAATTTTGAAGCTCAAATTAGCTTGCGGGCCAAATGAGATATATAAAAAATTTATAGTATTTCAAATTATAAGGCTAGAAAATACATCATTCAGCTGAAATTTTTATTTTTTCTGTATTTTTTCAAAGTTTTTGTTAATTAAAAATAATAGAAAACATAGTATGGCTTTTATATGTATTGTTTATTTAAATTGTTTTAGGAATTTGACAAAAAATATGGTTTGATCTGAATTTACTTGTGTTCTCAATACAATTTTAAAGTTTTTTTTTATATTTTGAAAATGGCGGCATGTTTTTTGCCTTTTTTGCAGCGGCGTAATTTTTTTTTCTTTAAATTTAGTGTAACTAAAATCGATTAAAACCCAGAATTTCAACATTTCAACAAAAAAAATGTTAGAAAATATTTTGAGCACCCGTAAAGTTGAATTGCAAACATTATTTTCAAAAAATGTAAGATTCGACAAAAAACATTTCAGCGAAAAAACATTTATTCATCAAAAATTTACTTGAATCATTTTTTTGAATACCAGAACATGCTCAGAAAGATTCTAAACGCAGAGGATTGCATTTTTAATTGATTTCAGCTGATTGCACTAAAATTTCTAGGGATATTTTGAAATTTTTCGAAAAAATATTTTTGCTTGTGATTTTTCGAGTCACCTGCAACAGCCATATTTCTTCCTATTTCATAATTTAGTCTGCCTTAATCCTGAAAGCCTGGATTTCCAAAAATGTTTGATGAATATTTACTAGTTTCACTTTTATCACACATTACACTACTCGACAAAACAAAACTTGTGTCAAGGGATTGACGATATCTCATCGGTTCCTCAGAGAAAAGGCATCCCCGAATCCGATGCAATCGACAGAATTTGATTTTATGTCCACGCGGACTGACGAGAAGCTGGTAAATTTTTTAACATAAAAAAATCGAACAATTTAAAAAAAACTTGCGTCTCCTCCCAACTATATGAGCCATCTACAAAAATATGGAGGCGCCTGGTGCATAGCCATCTCCTTTAAGCACAACGGAAACAACCAATACAAATGTATAAAAAGTTGTCAAGTTCGGGGGTCCACAGCTAGCATTTTTGTACGATTATAAAAATAAATATTAAAAGTTTAAAATTAAAATATTTGAAAAACATTTTTTTAAATATATTTGTTTACTAAAATTTTATGTTTCTCAAAGGTCTATGGGTACTTCGGGATGTCCATGGTAATCCAAGGACTCCTAGAGTTAAGATCTATGAGTCTACCGCCGTAACAAGCAAGAGGTCGTCGGATTTGACCCCGGATTATGTGCGTATAGCATCAGTGGATATGGTAGACTACTATATGAATGTAATGGGATGTACATGGTCTTCTAAGGACTCCCTGGAGTTAAGATCTACGAGTCCACCGCCGTAACAAGCAAGAGGTCGTCGGATTTTGAGCCCGGATTATGTGCGTATAGCATCAGTGGATATGGTAGACTACTATATGAATGTAATGGGATGTACATGGTCATCCAAGGACTCCCTGGAGTTAAGATCTACGAGTCTACTGCCGTAACAAGCAAGAGGTCGTCGGATTTTGACCCCGGATCATGTGAGTATAGCATCAGTGGATATGGTAGACTACTATATGAATGTAATGGGATGTACATGGTCATCCAAGGACTCCCTGGAGTTAAGATCTACGAGTCTACCGCCGTAACAAGCAAGAGGTCGTCGGATTTTGACCCCGGATCATGTGAGTATAGCATCAGTGGATATGGTAGACTACTATATGAATGTAATGGGATGTACATGGTCATCCAAGGACTCCCTGGAGTTAAGATCTACGAGTCTACCGCCGTAACAAGCAAGAGGTCGTCGGATTTTGACCCCGGATCATGTGAGTATAGCATCAGTGGATGTGGTAGACTACTATATGAATGTAATGGGATGTACATGGTCATCCAAGGACTCCCTGGAGTTAAGATCTACGAGTCTACTGCCGTAACAAGCAAGAGGTCGTCGGATTTTGACCCCGGATCATGTGAGTATAGCATCAGTGGATATGGTAGACTACTATATGAATGTAATGGGATGTACATGGTCATCCAAGGACTCCCTGGAGTTAAGATCTACAATCGATGTAAAGTTATCGAAATATTTAAGTTTGAACGATGAACAAAAGTCCTTGCTTACCACTTTAGCCAAACGGCGACCTCTTTTTTGTTACGGCGGTAGACTCGTAGATCTTAACTCCAGGGAGTCCTTGGATGACCATGTACATCCCATTACATTCATATAGTAGTCTACCATATCCACTGATGCTATACGCACATAATCCGGGGTCAAAATCCGACGACCTCTTGCTTGTTACGGCGGTAGACTCGTAGATCTTAACTCCAGGGAGTGCTTAGATGACCATGGACATCCCATTACATTCATATAGTAGTCTACCATATCCACTGATGCTATACGCACATAATCCGGGGTCAAAATCCGACGACCTCTTGCTTGTTACGGCGGTAGACTCGTAGATCTTAACTCCAGGGAGTCCTTAGAAGACCATGTACATCCCATTACATTCATATAGTAGTCTACCATATCCACTGATGCTATACGCACATAATCCGTGGTCAAAATCCGACGACCTCTTGCTTGTTACGGCGGTAGACTCGTAGATCTTAACTCCAGGGAGTCCTTAGAAGACCATGTACATCCCATTACATTCATATAGTAGTCTACCATATCCACTGATGCTATACGCACATAATCCGGGGTCAAAATCCGACGACCTCTTGCTTGTTACGGCGGTAGACTCGTAGATCTTAACTCCAGGGAGTCCTTGGATGACCATGGACATCCCATTACATTCATATAGTAGTCTACCATATCCACTGATGCTATACGCACATGATCCGGGGTCAAAATCTGACGACCTCTTGCTTGTTACGGCGGTAGACTCATAGATCTTAACTCCAGGGAGTCCTTGGATGACCATGTACATCCCATTACATTCATATAGTAGTCTACCATATCCACTGATGCTATACGCACATAATCCGGGGTCAAAATCCGACGACCTCTTGCTTGTTACGGCGGTAGACTCGTAGATCTTAACTCCAGGAGTCCTTGGATGACCATGTACATCCCATTACATTCATATAGTAGTCTACCATATCCACTGATGCTATACGCACATAATCCGGGCTCAAAATCCGACGACCTCTTGCTTGTTACGGCGGTGGACTCGTAGATCTTAACTCCAGGGAGTCCTTAGAAGACCATGTACATCCCATTACATTCATATAGTAGTCTACCATATCCACTAATGCTATACGCACATAATCCGTGGTCAAAATCCGACGACCTCTTGCTTGTTACGGCGGTAGACTCGTAGATCTTAACTCCAGGGAGTCCTTAGAAGACCATGTACATCCCATTACATTCATATAGTAGTCTACCATATCCACTAATGCTATACGCACATAATCCGTGGTCAAAATCCGACGACCTCTTGCTTGTTACGGCGGTAGACTCGTAGATCTTAACTCCAGGGAGTCCTTAGAAGACCATGTACATCCCATTACATTCATATAGTAGTCTACCATATCCACTGATGCTATACGCACATAATCCGGGGTCAAAATCCGACGACCTCTTGCTTGTTACGGCGGTAGACTCGTAGATCTTAACTCCAGGGAGTCCTTGGATGACCATGGACATCCCATTACATTCATATAGTAGTCTACCATATCCACTGATGCTATACGCACATGATCCGGGGTCAAAATCTGACGACCTCTTGCTTGTTACGGCGGTAGACTCATAGATCTTAACTCCAGGGAGTCCTTGGATGACCATGTACATCCCATTACATTCATATAGTAGTCTACCATATCCACTGATGCTATACGCACATAATCCGGGGTCAAAATCCGACGACCTCTTGCTTGTTACGGCGGTAGACTCGTAGATCTTAACTCCAGGGAGTCCTTGGATGACCATGGACATCCCATTACATTCATATAGTAGTCTACCATATCCACTGATGCTATACGCACATAATCCGGGCTCAAAATCCGACGACCTCTTGCTTGTTACGGCGGTGGACTCGTAGATCTTAACTCCAGGAGTCCTTAGAAGACCATGTACATCCCATTACATTCATATAGTAGTCTACCATATCCACTGATGCTATACTCACATGATCCGGGGTCAAAATCCGACGACCTCTTGCTTGTTACGGCGGTAGACTCGTAGATCTTAACTCCAGGGAGTCCTTGGATGACCATGTACATCCCATTACATTCATATAGTAGTCTACCATATCCACTGATGCTATACGCACATAATCCGGGGTCAAAATCCGACGACCTCTTGCTTGTTACGGCGGTAGACTCGTAGATCTTAACTCCAGGGAGTCCTTAGAAGACCATGTACATCCCATTACATTCATATAGTAGTCTACCATATCCACTGATGCTATACGCACATAATCCGGGGTCAAAATCCGACGACCTCTTGCTTGTTACGGCGGTAGACTCGTAGATCTTAACTCCAGGGAGTCCTTGGATGACCATGGACATCCCATTACATTCATATAGTAGTCTACCATATCCACTGATGCTATACGCACATGATCCAGGGTCAAAATCTGACGACCTCTTGCTTGTTACGGCGGTAGACTCATAGATCTTAACTCCAGGGAGTCCTTGGATGACCATGTACATCCCATTACATTCATATAGTAGTCTACCATATCCACTGATGCTATACGCACATAATCCGGGCTCAAAATCCGACGACCTCTTGCTTGTTACGGCGGTGGACTCGTAGATCTTAACTCCAGGGAGTCCTTAGAAGACCATGTACATCCCATTACATTCATATAGTAGTCTACCATATCCACTGACGCTATACTCACATGATCCGGGGTCAAAATCCGACGACCTCTTGCTTGTTACGGCGGTAGACTCGTAGATCTTAACTCCAGGGAGTCCTTGGATGACCATGTACATCCCATTACATTCATATAGTAGTCTACCATATCCACTGATGCTATACGCACATAATCCGGGGTCAAAATCCGACGACCTCTTGCTTGTTACGGCGGTAGACTCGTAGATCTTAACTCCAGGAGTCCTTAGAAGACCATGTACATCCCATTACATTCATATAGTAGTCTACCATATCCACTGATGCTATACGCACATAATCCGGGGTCAAAATCCGACGACCTCTTGCTTGTTACGGCGGTAGACTCGTAGATCTTAACTCCAGGGAGTCCTTGGATGACCATGGACATCCCATTACATTCATATAGTAGTCTACCATATCCACTGATGCTATACGCACATGATCCAGGGTCAAAATCTGACGACCTCTTGCTTGTTACGGCGGTAGACTCATAGATCTTAACTCCAGGGAGTCCTTGGATGACCATGTACATCCCATTACATTCATATAGTAGTCTACCATATCCACTGATGCTATACGCACATAATCCGGGCTCAAAATCCGACGACCTCTTGCTTGTTACGGCGGTGGACTCGTAGATCTTAACTCCAGGGAGTCCTTAGAAGACCATGTACATCCCATTACATTCATATAGTAGTCTACCATATCCACTGATGCTATACTCACATGATCCGGGGTCAAAATCCGACGACCTCTTGCTTGTTACGGCGGTAGACTCGTAGATCTTAACTCCAGGGAGTCCTTGGATGACCATGTACATCCCATTACATTCATATAGTAGTCTACCATATCCACTGATGCTATACGCACATAATCCGGGGTCAAAATCCGACGACCTCTTGCTTGTTACGGCGGTAGACTCGTAGATCTTAACTCCAGGGAGTCCTTAGAAGACCATGTACATCCCATTACATTCATATAGTAGTCTACCATATCCACTGATGCTATACGCACATAATCCGGGGTCAAAATCCGACGACCTCTTGCTTGTTACGGCGGTAGACTCGTAGATCTTAACTCCAGGGAGTCCTTGGATGACCATGGACATCCCATTACATTCATATAGTAGTCTACCATATCCACTGATGCTATACGCACATAATCCGGGCTCAAAATCCGACGACCTCTTGCTTGTTACGGCGGTGGACTCGTAGATCTTAACTCCAGGGAGTCCTTAGAAGACCATGTACATCCCATTACATTCATATAGTAGTCTACCATATCCACTGATGCTATACTCACATGATCCGGGGTCAAAATCCGACGACCTCTTGCTTGTTACGGCGGTAGACTCGTAGATCTTAACTCCAGGAGTCCTTGGATGACCATGTACATCCCATTACATTCATATAGTAGTCTACCATATCCACTGATGCTATACGCACATAATCCGGGGTCAAAATCCGACGACCTCTTGCTTGTTACGGCGGTAGACTCGTAGATCTTAACTCCAGGGAGTCCTTAGAAGACCATGTACATTCCATTACATTCATATAGTAGTCTACCATATCCACTGATGCTATACGCACATAATCCGGGGTCAAAATCCAACGACCTCTTGCTTGTTACGGCGGTAGACTCGTAGATCTTAACTCCAGGGAGTCCTTGGATGACCATGGACATCCCATTACATTCATATAGTAGTCTACCATATCCACTGATGCTATACGCACATGATCCGGGGTCAAAATCTGACGACCTCTTGCTTGTTACGGCGGTAGACTCATAGATCTTAACTCCAGGGAGTCCTTGGATGACCATGTACATCCCATTACATTCATATAGTAGTCTACCATATCCACTGATGCTATACGCACATAATCCGGGGTCAAAATCCGACGACCTCTTGCTTGTTACGGCGGTAGACTCGTAGATCTTAACTCCAGGAGTCCTTAGAAGACCATGTACATCCCATTACATTCATATAGTAGTCTACCATATCCACTGGTGCTATACGCACATAATCCGGGGTCAAAATCCGACGACCTCTTGCTTGTTACGGCGGTAGACTCGTAGATCTTAACTCCAGGGAGTCCTTAGAAGACCATGTACATCCCATTACATTCATATAGTAGTCTACCATATCCACTGATGCTATACGCACATAATCCGGGGTCAAAATCCGACGACCTCTTGCTTGTTACGGCGGTAGACTCATAGATCTTAACTCTAGGGAGTCCTTGGATTACCATGGACATCCCGAAGTACCCATAGACCTTTGAGAAACATAAAATTTTAGTAAACAAATATATTTAAAAAAAATGTTTTTCAAATATTTTAATTTTAAACTTTTAATATTTATTTTTATAATCGTACAAAAAATGCTAGCTGTGGACCCCCGAACTTGACAACTTTTTATACATTTGTATTGGTTGTTTCCGTTGTGCTTAAAGGAAATGGCTATGCACCAGGCGCCTCCATATTTTTGTAGATGGCTCATATAGTTGGGAGGAGACGCAAGTTTTTTTTAAATTGTTCGATTTTTTTATGTTAAAAAATTTACCAGCTTCTCGTCAGTCCGCGTGGACATAAAATCAAATTCTGTCGATTGCATCGGATTCGGGGATGCCTTTTCTCTGAGGAACCGATGAGATATCGTCAATCCCTTGACACAAGTTTTGTTTTGTCGAGTAGTGTTATCAACAAAAAGTAAAAAAGATTAGCAAAAGTTTTAAATACCTTAATTTTGAAAAAAGGACAAAATCACTTTACAAGTGATCAGCGGGCCATTTTTCATGATTATTCAAAATGGATTCGCGGGCCACGTTTGGCCCGCGGGCCATACTTTGGTCACCCCTGTTTTAATGGCATTCGACTTTGGAAGCTGAAATATTATTAAAATTCATATATTGAAGTAAAACAGTACAGTATTATTTTTTTGCTTTTATGATAAACATGACTTCAAAAAACGTAAGTCAACTTAAATAATCTTCTTTTGCCATTAATTGATAAGAGTTCGGTGGAATGTAACGTAAAATATAATGGAATTTCGATTCAGATAATGAACAGGAAATGAATCAATTATTATTGTTCATATTCAGAGTTTTTTCAAAAGGTCCTATAAGCTATTGTGTTTCATATGTTTATAAGACCTTTTAAAAAAACTCTAGATTTCAATTGAGCTACTTATTTTTTTTACCGAAAAATGGTTTAACTAAATACTAATGTCAATTTTATAATAAAAAATCCAAATTTCAAACCAATTAACTCTCTGTAGGATATCATGTAAACATCACCCAAAGTTTCAGCGCCCTCTCGTGGGGGGCATTTTTGACGTTTGATCGCCTATAGCTTTTTTCAATAAAAATTATACGTGAAAAAAACAAAGTAAACAGCATAATTTTTGAAAGAGCTATCGAATGAGCTATTTACAGTATGTCAAAAAAGTATTTACACCCCTTGGGCACTATGCACATTTTGTGATGAAACATGTAAAAAATTTAAAGTTTGACAGGAACCTAGTACTACGTTTTGTTCAGAAACTCATGCCAAACATTTTGCTACAAAAAGCTCATGAAAAGATGATTTCTATAAAAAGTTATATAACAAATACTATTACGAAAATAAAAAAGGTGCAAAAGTTTGTACACCTTTCGAAAAATTAACATAAATAATGTTATTTGTTGACAAATCACCATAAATCCAGTCTCCCAACTCCAAATAGGCATCCTTGACTGATTAAAAGAATTTGGATTGAATATAAAGTTTACTAACTACTTAGTATAAAAGTTTATATAACTCTGAAATACTATATAAAACTTATCTAAACTTAATTTTGCAAACATTTAATTCAAATAAATGTCAATATATTACCATAGAATTGCTAAATAAACATTTTGGAGTGGGTATAACACCGTTTTGGGGGTATTTGTATCGATAGAATAGATTTTTCGTTGGAATTTCGTACCAACCCGGAATTACGTCGTCGGAAAATCCGCCAGCATCTGAACCGGTCCTCAATTCACAAGTCAACCTATGTGGCATCAGAAAGGGCATAAAATTTCCGATCTTTTGATACCCATACATCCAGGTTTTCTATAAAACCCACGTTTTTAAATACCTAAGCAAAAACGTTGTTATGGTTTCGTTTGAGCAACCTGCCAAAAATGTATGGAATTTCGTAATTTTGTTCTCGTGGATCAAACTTACTTTTGCCCAGGTATTTAAAAACGTAGGTTTTAAAGAAAACCTAGATGTATGGGTATCAAAAGATCGGAAATTTTATGCCCTTTCCGATTCCACATAGGTTGACTTGTGAATCGTGGATCGGTTCGGATGCCGGCGGATTTTCCTACGACGTAATTCCGGGTTGGTACGAAATTCCAACGAAAAATCTATTCTATCGATACAAAAACCTCAAAACGGTGTTATACCCACTCCAAAATGTTTATTTAGCAATTCTATGGTAATATATTGACATTTAGTTGAATTAAAAGTTTGCAAAATTAAGTTTAGATAAGTTTTATGTAGAATTTCCAGAGTTATATAAACTTTTATACTAAGTAGTTAGTAAACTTTATATTCAATCCAAATTATTTTTAATCAGTCAAGGATGCCTATTTGGAGTTGGGAGACTGGATTTATGGTGATTTGTCAACAAATAACATTATTTATGTTAATTTTTCGAAAGGTGTACAAACTTTTTTGCACCTTTTTATTTTCGTAATAGTATTTGTTATATAACTTTTATAGAAATCATCTTTTCATGAGCTTTTTGTAGCAAAATGTTTGGCATGAGTTTCTGAACAAAACGTAGTACTAGGTTCCTGTCAAACTTTAAATTTTTTACATGTTTCATCACAAAATGTGCATAGTGCCCAAGGGGTGTAAATACTTTTTTTACATACTGTATGAATAATTTAGTTTAGAACCGTAGAAATGAATACTTAAATTTAAATTAAAATTTTTTTCATCGTAGTAAAAAGTAATTAAGTAATTTGTGTAATTAATCATTTTGGGCCAGTTATTTGAGCAATTAATTGGCAGACTGGTAAGTAATAAACGCTTCTGGAAACCGTTGATTGCATTTTAAAAAATAACCCTCAAAGTTAAAAAACACGAAGGATTCGAAAAGTACATTAAATTTCCTTTAAAATGGCATATTCCAAAAAAAATACAGTTAAGTGACGGAAAATGACAGAGTTTTAAAAACTTTTTAAGTATTTTTTTTCAATGAAAAAAATTTACATAAAAGTTCCTTTGACACCAAATTTATATCTCATCACCGTTTCAGGCTGCAAATTATTACACCTCTTTTTTCGCATGTTCAAAAATGAAAAAGGTCGTACCGCCCTTCCGTCACGAGATATCAAAAAACGGACCTCGGATTCGTTATCAGAAACAAAAGTTACCCCTTAGGACAAAGTTTCACGCAAATCGAAGAGGGGTCGGGGCAACTTTTACCGATTTCGTGTGAGTTGGTAGAGAATTACTCATTTATAGTTAAAATCTTTAATTTGATTTATTTTCAATATAAAATCGTTCTTAAAATTAACTGGAATCCTTCCTTGTATTACAGCTTGCAAGCTGGCCAGCCAGCCACCAACCAGAGCTGAACAGCAAATCCTCCGCAAAGTTTCAACCTCATAAATCAAACCACAGGTGAGGGCAGCAGACTCGCAAAAACAAAACAAAAACCCCAAAACACAGCATAAATCGCCCGATCCAAGGACAGCAAAGAAGCGAGAGATCAATAAAGCACTTCCTTTGGCTTTGCACCTTGTCCGGATATTTTGTATTTTTCGCGCTGACCGGAAAACCATCTGGTCAAACATTGGGTTCGGTCTCGGCCGGGGAGGCAGCGAGAGGATTCAGGAGAAAAAAGGACCAATAAAAAAATAGCAAACATCCGCTCTTTTGCGACAAGAAACTCTGAACAACGAAAAAAAAAATCATCTCAAATTTTTGTTTTTATTTTATCGTCGAAACATCGTCGTCCTTTCGCTTTCCAGGCCATTTCGACGGAATTTCATACCGACCACAACCAACGCTCCCCTCCCGGCTGCGCGGGAGTGAAAAGAGGAAACATGATCGCCATCAGCCACGAATCAGGACCAAACAGTTGAGCCCTGGCAAGGTGGAAATATTGAATTCTCCGGGTTGTTTGCTTCCACGTCCATGCGCGCAAAACTGCATCGAAAGGACTTCCGGCAATTCCGGGGAACAGAGGCAGCACACAAGTGAGTGATTTTGTTTTCCGGAGAACGATTTTGCATCGAATTCGTTCATTAATCAGCGATTCAAGGGAGGGGGATGTTGATAACGTGTGGGGTTTCTGTTTACGAGAAAAGTGCTTTTTAATTTGAAATTGGACAATAAAGTGATATGTGGGTCAAATGTTACGCGGAAATGTTTTCAATTTTGAACAAAAGATAGCGATCACATCGATTGAGCTCGTAATTCAATACACCAGGAACAATATAAATTGAAATTAACGGGAAAGAGTGCTTCAATTTGGTCCGATCACAAGTTATTGGAAAAAAATCAGCAATTTTAAATCGAATTCGAAATATTATTTATCGTCAGATTATCATTGAATGCAAAAATGTTATATTTTATAAGTCCTAAATTTAAAACAACATATTGTTTTGTTTATTTGTACATGAGTAATTCTCGCTGAAAGTGGACCACTATTTACACAAGGTGCTCAAAAATCAAAAGCAATGTGCTTTTCCAATAGCCCCCACCAAGTTATGAAAGAAACCATGTTTGGTTGGTTGAATTTGTCCTCACCTCGGCGCCACGAAGCTAAAACATTTTTTTTAATTGGTAATTTTTTGACTTAGGCGCGTCTACAAAATTGCTAATAACTTTGCCAAACTTCAACGAACCCTTGATGTTTAGGGGTGTTTTGGAAAGGAAATGAGCAGAGCTTTCGAATGCACTTGTCAGAAAAATACCGTTCGATACATTTTTTAGCCATAAAACAACAATGTATTTTTAAAAGTCATTTTTGAAGGCCGGCGCCCCGCTTTATCGAAAAACTGACAAATCCATTCGAAAGCTGAGACGATTTCACATAAAGTACCAATAAATCTAAGGTGTATGTTCCTCCTATCTTTTTTAATCTTATTTTGATTCTGAGAGCGCAGCGCTCCGTTCGTATTTCGGGCGCCCAAAATGTTGCATTAGCTTGCCCCAATTTGAGGTTTTGTCAAACAATATAGGTGCTCACTTTTTAAATGATAGTTTATTATCCAAGGATCAAGATGCACTATCGATAATTGACCAATATTTAAGGTTTTGAGTTCTGCCAGGCAATTTAATGTCGAAAAATTGTTTTTGTTTACTTTTTTTGTTGTTAAATGCTTATTTACAATTGGGTGGACATTTTAACAGTAAAACTAATGAATGTAGCATGTAGGAAATTTTACTACGAACATTTTTCTATGGGAGAAAACGTAATTTCGATACTCCAACGCAATGATATTTGAGTTTTAGTGAGAAAA
This sequence comes from Culex quinquefasciatus, assembly GCF_015732765.1. Classification (NCBI taxonomy): domain Eukaryota; kingdom Metazoa; phylum Arthropoda; class Insecta; order Diptera; family Culicidae; genus Culex; species Culex quinquefasciatus. The sequence goes on along the minus strand of NC_051862.1, from coordinate 31,320,310 downwards.
AAGTGCCAATTTTACAAATTTCCCAGAATTAACAAGCACGGCCTATTATTTACATGCGGCATATGTTTTGGAAGCCAAAGTATGGTTTCTTACAGTTATTTAGGTAGCTGAGTTTGGATCTGCAATCAAATTTCAGATAAACAATGAAATTTCGAGCCACACCCAAAAGTTATTTGCGGTAATATGCTGTAATTTTAATCGCTAGTGAATTCGGTCATATTTCGTCATTTGCTCACCTTTAATTGATATTTTATTCACGGATTTTTGTATGAAGAATGTTTTTTTTCAAGTTCTGATTGTTTTGAGAATGTCAGCAAACCTCGTTTTGTGATTTGGCTGGTTTCAATGTAAACTTAAAAATAAATGAAAACTTTAAATTTTAAGGATTTTTTTTTTGATTTTGTGGAACGATTGCAAGGAATAGAAAAATCGCACCCAACCATTTCCACTACATGCAAATAAAATTTAGGCGTGGCTCAAATATCACTGTTCACTGTTTATCTGAAATTTGATTGCAGATCCAAACTCAGCTACCTAAATAACTGTAAGAAACCATACTTTGGCTTCCAAAACATATGCCGCATGTAAATAATAGGCCGTGCTTGTTAATTCTGGGAAATTTGTAAAATTGGCACTTTTTTCTCACTAAAACATAAATATCATTGCGTTGGAGTATCGAAATTACGTTTTCTCCCCTAGAAAAATGTTCGTAGTAAAATTTCCTACATGCTACATTCATTAGTTTTACTGTTAAAATGTCCACCCAATTGTAAATAAGCATTTAACAACAAAAAAAGTAAACAAAAACAATTTTTCGACATTAAATTGCCTGGCAGAACCCAAAACCTTAAATATTGGTCAATTATCGATAGTGCATCTTGATCCTTGGATAATAAACTATCATTTAAAAAGTGAGCACCTATATTGTTTGACAAAACCTCAAATTGGGGCAAGCTAATGCAACATTTTGGGCGCCCGAAATACGAACGGAGCGCTGCGCTCTCAGAATCAAAATAAGATTAAAAAAGATAGGAGGAACATACACCTTAGATTTATTGGTACTTTATGTGAAATCGTCTCAGCTTTCGAATGGATTTGTCAGTTTTCGATAAAGCGGGGCGCCGGCCTTCAAAAATGACTTTTAAAAATACATTGTTGTTTTATGGCTAAAAAATGTATGGAACGGTATTTTTCTGACAAGTGCATTCGAAAGCTCTGCTCATTTCCTTTCCAAAACACCCCTAAACATCAAGGGTTCGTTGAAGTTTGGCAAAGTTATTAGCAATTTTGTAGACGCGCCTAAGTCAAAAAATTACCAATTAAAAAAAATGTTTTAGCTTCGTGGCGCCGAGGTGAGGACAAATTCAACCAACCAAACATGGTTTCTTTCATAACTTGGTGGGGGCTATTGGAAAAGCACATTGCTTTTGATTTTTGAGCACCTTGTGTAAATAGTGGTCCACTTTCAGCGAGAATTACTCACATGTCTTGTTTAGCCTTTAATAATCAGAACAATATCTTTATCATAAGCACACTTATTTTTTTAACTATACTAGTTTTGCTGCTCATGTTCGCATAAATGTCTCAATTATAAAAAAAACAGCTGAGAAATACAGAAAAAAAAACATTATGATAAATGATGAAGATTCCCGACATGAATATAATTGGCGGGAATGAGTTATAATATATATCTCTAGTGAATTCGATCACGGCTTGGTTCCATTCCATTTTGATTTTCAAGAATTTTTCAAAATTATTAAAAAAATATCCAATTTAGATTTAGTTCTCGGCTTATCAGTCCCAGTAGCAAGTAAAACGAAATTTTGTTTTTTTATGCCCGACGTTTCGATATATATAATATCATTTTCAAGGGTTCTACAAACAAGACATAATACATGATTAAATTAAAAACATACATGAATTACATAAAGCGAACAAACAAAAAAAAAATCTTACAAAAAATGGTTCGTCTTTTGTCAGGTGGCTTTAGTAATACAGCAAAAACAGTCACATCCTGAGGGACAACTAGCATCAATCGGCTGTAATTAATACAAATTTAAATTAAATACTATCCAAGAGAAACGGTTGCAGTACAAAAAAAAACTAACTGGTAATAGAACACTTTTGCACCGAAAAAGTTCTAAAAACACTTTCGCTGAATTCGTGTTCAACTATGGCGGAACAACGGTCAAATCTTATGCATTGGATTGGGATATCTGTATGGGGTATGGACAGTGGGTACTATTTTGGGCAACAAACTATTGGGGGTTACTATTGACATTAGTGGAGGGTTGTTGTGTTTGTGTGTTATGTAGTAAATTACAGTTTTTAAGTGTGTAAGTAAGACCCTGCATAGATCGAACTGAGTTTGTCCGTGTCAGACCGTTTGTTTACGGTCATCTCCGTGTTGACAATATGGCAAACCTCCAAGATCGGCAGCGCACGTACTCCGGTGTTGATCAACGATCTTGACCTCCTCCAGATTGAAACGGTGTTGCTGTTCCATGCAGTGGGTGATCAGAGCGGTCTTCTCTTTTAGCCGCTCCAATTCGTAGACGGCCAATTCCTGCTGATCAGCTTCGTCCGTCAAGGTGTCCAGCTTCGTAACGTCCGAGCGGTGTCCGCTCATCCGTGTCTTCAGGAAGTTCGATGTTAGTCCTACATAACTGGATTTGCAGTCCCGGCAGGGAATGCGGTAGATGACCTTTGACCGCATCTCTTTGGGGATGGCATCCTTGGTGTTACTGAAGACGGCCTTGACCGTGCGCTCATTCCTTGTGGCCAACGTGACTTGTGGAACTTGACTTCTTCTCCAGCCACCCACTACACATGAAGACGAACATGGTGAGCAACTTCATCAGAAGGGTGAGAGAATTCAGCACGAATTTAACGAGAGAAGAGATCGACAAAGTCATCGAGACACACCTTAAGGTCAACCACTATCCAGCTACACTCAGACACCGATACATAAACCAAAGAAACATACCCACCAGGCCACTAACCCACCCAACCACCCCAACTACAACACCTGCCGTGTATAAACCTATGGTATTTGTGGATCAATTAACGTCCCGTTTGAGAAAAACGCTCCGGGATGACTTTCCACAAGTCACGTTGGCCACAAGGAATGAGCGCACGGTCAAGGCCGTCTTCAGTAACACCAAGGATGCCATCCCCAAAGAGATGCGGTCAAAGGTCATCTACCGCATTCCCTGCCGGGACTGCAAATCCAGTTATGTAGGACTAACATCGAACTTCCTGAAGACACGGATGAGCGGACACCGCTCGGACGTTACGAAGCTGGACACCTTGACGGACGAAGCTGATCAGCAGGAATTGGCCGTCTACGAATTGGAGCGGCTAAAAGAGAAGACCGCTCTGATCACCCACTGCATGGAACAGCAACACCGTTTCAATCTGGAGGAGGTCAAGATCGTTGATCAACACCGGAGAGTACGTGCGCTGCCGATCTTGGAGGTTTGCCATATTGTCAACACGGAGATGACCGTAAACAAACGGTCTGACACGGACAAACTCAGTTCGATCTATGCAGGGTCTTACACACACTTAAAAACTGTAATTTACTACATAACACACAAACACAACAACCCTCCACTAATGTCAATAGTAACCCCCAATAGTTTGTTGCCCAAAATAGTACCCACTGTCCATACCCCATACAGATATCCCAATCCAATGCATAAGATTTGACCGTTGTTCCGCCATAGTTGAACACGAATTCAGCGAAAGTGTTTTTAGAACTTTTTCGGTGCAAAAGTGTTCTATTACCAGTTAGTTTTTTTTTTGTACTGCAACCGTTTCTCTTGGATAGTATTTAATTTAAATTTGTATTAATTACAGCCGATTGATGCTAGTTGTCCCTCAGGATGTGACTGTTTTTGCTGTATTACTAAAGCCACCTGACAAAAGACGAACCATTTTTTGTAAGATTTTTTTTTTGTTTGTTCGCTTTATGTAATTCATGTATGTTTTTAATTTAATCATGTATTATGTCTTGTTTGTAGAACCCTTGAAAATGATATTATATATATCGAAACGTCGGGCATAAAAAACAAAATTTCGTTTTACTTGCTACTGGGACTGATAAGCCGAGAACTAAATTTGAGAATTGATCCACCAGTCGATAGCACTCCTCTGTTACTATCCAATTTAGTAATTGGGTGTGAGCAGTTTCAAAGCAAATTTTTAAAAGCTTGTAAACAGTTTTTGTATATTCTGATTTTTTTTTAAATTGGCGCTTATTTTCTAACTTAATCTCAAATATGTCGGCTCTGGAGTGTCGAGTTAACATTTTCTTTTAGATTAAAAAATGCTTAAAAAAATCCAACTAGCTCTATGCTAGTTATTTTTACTGGGATCTTTTATCTAAAACTAAATGAACAATTAGAAAAAAAGATTTGGAAAGAATCAGGGAAACTAAGAAACTAAAATGTTGGTCAAATATTGAATGCACATTGACCCTTGGAAACATACTGATTTTTAAATGAGAAAAGAAGCCTGCAATGTGTTTTGCATATTTATTACAAACGTTTTTCGAATAATTTTAATAATACTGACTTTTTTAGTACATCAAAACGAATGTTCAAGGAAGTCTAAAATTTTTTTCTTGTCGAAGAGTCGAAGATTTTTTTTCTTAGCATCAAAATCCATGATGTTAAAAGTCATTATCTAGAATTCATCAACATCACCCCAAATCTGGTCAAACCAATTTGTTTAAGGGGTTACATACAAGTAGAAAATCACAAAATTTTATATTACAGAAAATTTATTTAATCCACTAAAAAGATGATTTACAATCACTCGTGAAAGTTTCTTGAAGATATTAAATGATTAAACTGAGTTAAAGACTCGCTTCAAATAGCTATATCTCGGCAATGAGACAACCAAATGTCTTGAAATTTGTTTTGATGATAGATGAAAATGCATTTTTTAATGCCATGAAAACAGATTTTAAATTAAATTAAGTGAGTGCTCACACCAATCTCTGACTTTTTTGACGATTGTAATACATGTAATGTAACCCCTCAAATGAAATGAAATTTTGTTTGTAGTAGAAAATTTTTTCTCAGTAATTTTTGAAGAAAGAGAATTTTTGATGATGTAATTTTTGTATTTTTATTTGAACGAAACTTTAGAAATACCGTCAGTGGGGCTGACATTGGGTCTGGGGGTGAGGTTGGGTCAAAGTGATTTTTTGCAGATTTTACCATTTCTTAGATTCTTCTCAATGAAACTGAATTCTGTTAAAAGGGTTGTGTAGGGGACATCTTAAGATGACTTCGCTGAAAAAATCTTGTTTCTAGAACAAATCCTGTTATTTTGGCAGCTGACTAAAGTTTAGGTACGTTTTTGGCCAAAAATGACCTCTCGAAAAATCATTTTTCTAATATTTTTGTTGGAATTGCTCGAAAACTACCCAAATGTTTACAAATCTCCACTTCAAACATTGTAGCATGTCAATACCATTCCCTCGAACAAGAAACACTGTTGGATGACTTGTTTTTACCATATCGTTGTATTATTTGAGCATCATTTTAGTTTCATTTGACCCAATGTCACCCCCTCTAAGGGGTGAGATTGGGTCAATTTTCAAACAATAGGCATTTAAGGTAGTGTTTATCAAAATCTACCATATTTTGGAAAAAATGTTAGTAAACTATCTAAGAACAAATCTACGTTGAAAGATTTTCGATGTTATTCAAATTGTTTTAGTTGCTAAGAAATTACGAGAGGTGTATCGTTTTTTGACTCATTGGACTCATTGGTTTGTTCGTACCAGTTTCTATTTGGCAAATCATGAATGCAATGTTTTGCCTATTTAAATTTTTTGATCAAACTTGCAATTGAATAGGGCTCTACGTAATAATAATGATAATTTTACATGGAAACCCAAAATATGACCAAAAATCAATTTTTCGACACTTTGGCTCAATTCTGAGGGCAGATTCAGATTCAGCGGGCAAAATCACATGGAAAAACAAGTTATTGGGCAATTTTTGATATTAGTTAGTTATATCTCGAGTTTAAAGAAAAACACCCCTGAATTTTTTTCAGCGTTTGCAGTGCTAGATCTCTTCTTTAAAATGCAACCTAGTGCTTAAAATTTGGCTTGCGCCATTTCGAGATATTTAAGTTTCAAATTTGCATCTTTTTTTACATTAAAATGGCTGTAACTTTTTACCCTTAAGTCCAAATTTACTTGTCAGATAATAAAAATGTTCATTTTTTAGAGCTCTGAAAGTGCCTCGAATAACACATTTCTCTAAAACTTAACCCTGAATTGCTACAATACTGATTTTTGAAGGTTTGTTCAGATGCTTTCTCAAAATTTGGTCGTAGAAGGCGTAGATTACGAGATAAAATTTTGGTGTCTTGGACAAAGTTGCTTGGATTGGCAAGCCCAACAACTTTTTAGAAGACAAAAAAAAATCCCAAAAATATTCCTGAAAAGTTAGATTTTCAAAATCACCCTAATAGTGAACCACCCTAATTTTCAACCATAACAAAAGTTGCCCCTTTCAAAGCTCCAAAACTTTACCATTTTTCGAAAAATCCATTTTCTACTTAATTTTGCGATCTGGACCAGATAGAACAATACTTTGTTCGGCAAAGTTTTAGAGGACACTACGGTGTTAGTTTTTAAATTGAGTAAAAAATGAAAATGATAAAAATTAAAATGTAAAAAAGAGGGGTTTCCCGTACAAATTTCCATACAAATTTGAATCGCTTTGCGGAAAGCCGGGTCAAACCCAATCGCTTCCAAATTTTGCGGGGTTGTTTAGGGGCCCAAAGGGACCGGAAAATGCCTGTTCTGAAAAATCGATCATGTCGAGCCACCCTACTACGTATACTCTACCTCAACATTTCAAAAAGCCAAAAAATCTCATATTTTTGACCGTAGTAAATGATAGGATTATTCTGATTTTTTTGAAAATATTTTTAATTGATTATATAAATTTTGATTACAAGCATCGGATGCATATTTGGTTCTTAAAACACTACGAAATTTGGTGATGTTTAAACTGAAAATTGAAAAAATATATACTTCTACAGAGCAATTCCAGCTCAAATCAGGAATTTTTCTGGTACTTTTGTACCCGACCCTCTCCGATTTCAATGAAACTTTGTAGACATGTTATACTAGGCCTATATAAGCCATTTTTGTGTATATGGAACCAATAGTACTCGAAAATAACATTTGAGAAGGGCGTAAGGTATTTAAATATTTTTGTATTTTGTAATTTAAAAATTACTGTATCTCGAAGCCGTTGCGTTGTATCAAAAAGTGGTCAAAGACAAACTTGTAGGAAATTGGACGGGCTTTCTGAAAAAAAAACACTGAAACAAAAATACACGCCACTTCTATGGGATTTTTCAATTTTTATGTTTAAAAGTTAAATTCCAAGGTGATGTAACGATTTTTTTTCGTTCAAAATTTTTGAGGAAATAGCCTAAAATGTTACCAAAAGACTGACGAAAAATGCAGGATGGTATGTCTCTCCTAGAAAAATACAAAAATCATTTACTAAAACTGTTTTTTTGAAAAGTGGTCTAAACGTCAAAATTTTCAAAAACCGGCCGTGGGAATCGATTTTCCAGACAATTTTACATAAAAGTCTCCGTATTGACCATTTTCCTAGCTCCAATCCTTGTGAAGATACAGCGGTTTTAAAAATAAAAATGTTGAAAAAACGCGTTTTTTGGTGGTTTTTGACAATTTCTATATGACAGACTTGGTTTTTCAGTCTCGAAAATATTTTTACCGGAAAGCTCGTCCAATTTCCCATAAGATTGCCTTGGACAGCTTTTTGATTTATATCGTTTTTATATTTACGTAAGCAAATTTACTATCCTGGTTTCTACCACACTGAAAAAAATATTCTATTTTTAGTTATTAGCAATGTAATAAAGCTTATATCTGTAAGCCCACACATCCAATTGAAAAGCTGTCCAAGACAATCTTATGGGAAATTGGACGAGCTTTCCGGTAAAAATATTTTCGAGACTGTAAAACCAAGTCTGTCATATAGAAATTGTCAAAAACCACCAAAAAACGCGTTTTTTTCAACATTTTTATTTTTAAAACCGCTGTATCTTCCCAAGGATTGGAGCTAGGAAAATGGTCAATTTGGAGACTTTTATGTAAAATTGTCTACAAAATCGATTCCTACTGACGGTTTTCAAATATTTTGACGTTTAGACCACTTTTCTAAAAAACAGTTTTAGTAAATGATTTTTGTATTTTTTTAGGAGAGACATACCATCCTGCATTTTTCGTCAGTCTTTTGGTAACATTTTAGGCTATTTCCTCAAAAATTTTGAACGAAAAAAAATCGTTACATCACCTTTAAATTTAAGTTTTAGACTTAAAAATCTAAAAATCTCAAAGATGTGGCGTGTATTTTTGTTTCAGTGTATTTTTTTCAGAAAGCCCGTCCAATTTCCTACAAGTTTGTCTTTGACCACTTTTTGATACGACGCAACGGCTTCGAGATACAGTAATTTTTAAATTACAAAATACAAAAATATTTAAATACCTTACGCCCTTCTCAAATGTTATTTTCGAGTACTATTGGTTCCATATACACAAAAATGGCTTATATAGGCCTAGGATAACATGTCTACAAAGTTTCATTGAAATCGGAGAGGGTCGGGTACAAAAGTACCAGAAAAATTCCTGATTTGAGCTGGAATTGCTCTACAGGTAAAACGAAGTCACGTTATCAACAACGATACAAAAAAGTCATAAAGATTTTTCGATTGTTTTTTTTTATCTATTTGGCAACAAAAACAAATGCAAAATTGAGGATTTAATAATAATTATGAAAAGTGTTTTTTTCCACCGTAGCTTTTTTTTGAAAAATTCTATTCAATTTGCATTACATTGCATTATAACAGTTTTTGAGTACCACAACAATATTTTGATTTTTAGAAAAACTTTCAGAGTGTATAGTTGCGTTCCAGGGATCAACATTGCCACATACATTGGAATCAAGAGATTCGTCTATGCTACTCTAAAAAATGCTGAACAATGCATAACATCGTCTCTCGCTCAGTATTTATTTTGAATTTTGAATTTTTGTTAAATCGAAAAAAACAAAATCATGTTGTTATGCGAAAATTCCCATATGTATGGTAGGTTTAAGATTTCTAATTTATATTCCAATTCACCAATTTCTACCATTGATAATTTTTTTTGGCCAAACCTTCGACAAAATTCAGCTTGCTAACCTTCCATTCAAAGTTGTTCACATTTTTATTATTCGATATCAGATGACATCCCTGCAATTGAACTTCAACATTAGGTTAGAACTCTACATAATTTATTATTTATTTCTTACCGGGATCCATTGCCACTGACAAAAACATAAAAATAAATACACAAAAATATTATCGGAATGACATTATAAAATCTCTATTGGATAATAATCACTCAATTCTATTCTTTGCCGACATATGCTCCGTCAAAAAATAGCCTTCTCCGGAAGTCCCATTTCGAAGGTTAAGAACAAACAACAACAGTAAGGATCATATTTCATCCTCCGAGAGCGCCCGAGAGAGCGCCAGGACACGTGATGCTGAATGCCACCAGGCAGCCGTTGCGTTGTTCCTCTTCCAAAACAAAGCTTCTACCCCTCTTCCCTCTTCCGCGTATTGATTTTCATGTAAATTAAGTTGTAATGTCACAAAAGGTCTTCCGTAAATCTATTTTTGGGACATGTACTCCGGTGCGAGTTTGCTTTACTAAAAAAAAAAAACTGAAACAGACCTGGTTCCCCTCCCCTCATCTAGAATTCCAAATTTTACGTATAATTAGTGTACTCTTCTGGGCGCTCCCTCTTGATGTGACGTTTTGGAAAACATTTCAAAGACAACTGCATATTTATGCGTAGATTTAAGGTAACACTCATAAAGCACTTTAGCAAATCGCACCCCAAATAGGTCTGTCGTTCCAGAAGGGTAGGTTTTTGACGACGAAAGACACAGGAGAGGGAATTGCCTGGATGGTCCCAGTTGGCATTCCGGAGGAGGGCCCCCTTCCACGAGAAACGTGAAAAAGTGTGACCATGATAATGCGTTTTTCAATCCCCCGGACTGTGACACAGATGACGAAGATCCTGACTCTGGTTACCTCGCTCAAGTGTGGTGTACCGTAAGGTGGCGTAGAATTGGACTTGTTTAGAAATATTTCTACATTTTTGTTTAAATCAAGTCATTTTAAATTATTTCCTCATTTTTTTCATAAATAGCCCAATAATGTAAGGATGCAAAAATATTCTATCTAATATTCATAAAGCGTCAAAGTCACTCCTTATGAAGATGCCACACAGGCAAACGTGAGCGCCCCGCTGATTTACTGCTTAAGTTTGCCAAGGAAAAATAATTTATGCTAATTGCATAAATTATCTCGCACACTTGCCCACTTTCTCCTTCTCACCCCGTCTAATGGAAAGTGGGAATTATTTGCTGCGCTCAAAAAACCCCCTTGTGGATGCGAAATAAGAGTTGCAGCTGCGTGCGTAAGCGAAAAAAGTTTAAACTTTTTTCCAAGCATAAATTTCGATACAACAACGCTTTCACGCTTCCCGGCGAAGAGGTGCACCGGAAGTTCCCTATACTTTTCGGGGTGCAATTATTGCAATCCTCGACCCAAAACTTGAGGTGTCCCGTATTGCGGAGCGATTAACAGATGGTTAATTAAGACTACCTTTTTAAACGCATACAACCAAATAGTTTGCCCAATTATCGTCAGTGGCGATTCGAGCAAAGATTCGGTAGACGACTCAATTTTGTTTTTTTTTCTCGTTTTTTAAAGGTTTTTTTTTGAAGTGGCAATCGAAACTCAGAAACTCATGTGTGATATCTTTCTCTCACTTACGGTCAAGACCAAAGCAATTGGGTCGGCAAGAAGCAGACATTTTCGGTATTTCACGTAGATTGAATGAAGTCTGCGTTGCAAACAGAATCAGTAATCAAATACAGCAAAAATTGAAATATAAAAAGCAATGTTTGCTTTTTTTCTATAAGCAGAATTGCAAGGAGTTACAACAAGGGTCCACTGTTTAATTGGAATGAATCCTTGTTGATTTTTTGCAAAATTGCCTTAAATTGTTGTCAGGAAGAATGAATTCATCAATTTAAATAGAATTTCAAACAAAAATTTTTTTTTGGGATTTAATTTTTATTTTTTAAATGACAATTAAGTAAGGCCGTTGCACACATTTTTTAAAGTTTATTAAAATCTCTCTTCACATGGTATATTTTCTTTTCAATGTTTATTATTTCAAAATGAAATATCAGTGCAATCAATAGCAAAAATGGTAAATGCATTTTCCTAAAATTCTTATTTTTTCTTTTTTTTTGTTACGTTTTAATTTGCAGTTCTACTATTTTTTTAATGGTTCGTTTAGATATAATCCAAATAAGAATTGTGTAAACAACCTTAATCATGTTTTTTTTTCATGGAATAATAAAATCAATGTGTTTTTTTGTTACGTTTTAATTTGCACTTCCACTTTTTTATCAATGAAAACTTAAGATTTTTAAATAAATTGTTCGTTTAGAAATAATCCAAATATGAATTGTGGAAACGACCTAAATCATGTTTTTTTTTTCATGGAATTGTAAACTCAATCCAAGGTAGATATTTTGAATGCCTATTATGCCAGTACACATTTTATTGGACGTTTGTGTCCGTCAAGTCTAATAAGGGTAAAATAGGCTAAATTTAAAACGATCATGTTTATTTTAATCACAAATTAGCGAAAAGATTCACATTATGCATTATATGAAACTTTTTTCTAACATTAACACAGTTATGCTGCTTCCAAAAATATATAAATATCTGAGCAATTCTAGTATATTAAATAATGTTAAAGAATAAAAAATTGGAGAAATTTTCGGATTTTTTAGATAAAAAGTTCTCAAATGTTGACTTACCAAAAAATATTAAAAATAAATAAAATTATTTGGGAAACTGATTTTTGTTAAAAGAGTAAATTTAAAAATCTGCAAAAAATTAGAGTGCAATTTTTTCTGAATAATCCTCATCAATACTTACAACAATGCCTAAAACACCATGCCGAAAATTCCTTCAAAATAAGCCAATGAAAAAAATATCAAAAAGTAAAAATGATCGAATTCGGCTGATATTGTTAAGAACTTCTCATCAATGAATAAAGGATTTTATGTTGAATCTTTCGTTTCTTCCAATCTTCAATCAAAATAATCTTTAATAAAAAATCTATCATTAAAATAAAAAAAAAATCTGTGTTAAAAACTTAACATTCCAACGCCCAAGGCTCCAAAAAAGTTGGAACTGTAACTTCAACTCGCTGGTTTTCGGGCCTAACTCAACCAATCAAGATGATTCTTCTTTCCAGTGATTTGTTAGGATGTCTAGATGATTCTAGAACTTTGCAGAACTTAACTAGATCAAATCTGTAATTTTTGCGATCAAAAACATCGTTCCAACTTTTTTTTTCGCGTAAAAAAAATTCGCTGAAAATTCCGCGGAGAAAGTCTTTTTAAAAAAGGTGGAACGATGTTTTCGGTCGCAGAAATTAGAGATTTGTTCAAATTAAGTTCTGCAAAGTTCTAGAATCATCTAGACATCCTAACAAATCACTGGAAAGAAGAGTCATCTTGATTTGTTGAGTTAGGTCCGAGAACTAGCGAGTTGAAGTTACCGTTCCACCTTTTTTGGGAGGCTTGGGCGTCAGTGTAAGTTGACCATGCGTTGGGCGTTCCAGTGTTAATTAAAAAATAGTTTTAAACATTTTTATTTTATTTTTCACACTTAAAAACTTGATTAAACAGTTAAGTAGCTGTAATTTTTATAATATTGTTTCAGTATTTAAAAAATATCAAAACTAATAAAAACTTCAACAGGACACGGCGTCTTTTTCAGGGGGGTAGTATTTTTTGAGAAATAGCAAGAAAACTGTCATATACAAATGAAAGTGTGGAACATCCCCGTTCATTTGCGGGGCGAACGAAAATCTTTGGTCGGGAAAAATCAAAGTTATCCTCATTTGAAGTTTTTGAACTTTTTTCCTATGGGGCCAAATTTCGTCTATTTCAATTTAGTATTGTTATAAGTCTACATGGGCATGATTTATGGTTCAGATCATATGATTTCTTATGGGAAATGATGCAAGGAACATTTTTCCTGAAGCACGCAAAGTGATTGAAAATCAGGGAAAAACTAACTTAATCCACCTATGTGGTTGATGCCTTCCTCACTTTTTACCAACAATGGGTTTGGACACATATTTCAGCTATTTTTTTAGATCCAGAAAAAAAGAACACAGATATAACTTATGTGGTAATAACTCGAGACAGGGTTGCCAGATCTTCAATGTTTTGGACTCTTTGAAAAGCCCTTTCAATTGCCTAACCAACGATGGGTCGGATGATGGATCCGGACATCGTTTACATACATTTAAGTGAGATCCGGCTTCAAAAAAGTACATAAATATCACTTATGTGGTAATAACTCGAGACAGGGTTGCCAGATTTTCAATGTTTTGGACTCTTTGGAAAGCCCTTTCAATTGCCTAACCAACGATGGGTCGGATGATGGATCCGGACATAGTTTACATACATTTAAGTGAGATCCGGCTTCAAAAAAGTACATAAATATCACTTATGTGGTAATAACTCGAGACAAGGTGGCCAGATCTTCAATGATTTGGACTCTTTGGAAAGCCCTTTCAATTGCCTAACCAACGATGGGTCGGATGATGGATCCGGACATCGTTTACATACATTTAAGTGAGATCCGGCTTCAAAAAAGTACATAAATATCACTTATGTGGTAATAACTCGAGACAGGGTTGCCAGATTTTCAATGTTTTGGACTCTTTGGAAAGCCCTTTCAATTGCCTAACCAACGATGGGTCGGATGATGGATCCGGACATAGTTTACATACATTTAAGTGAGATCCGGCTTCAAAAAGTACATAAATTTCACTGAAGTGGTAATAACACGAGACAGGGTTGCCAGATCTTCAATGTTTTTGACTCATTGCAAAGCCCTTTCAATTATCTAACCAACGATGGGTCGGATGATGGATCCGGACATCGTTTACATACATTTAAGTGAGATCTGGCTTCAAAAAAGTACATAAATATCACTTATGTGGTAATAACTCGAGACAGGGTTGCCAGATCATCAATGTCTTGGACTCATTGGAAAGCCCTTTCAATTACCTAACCAACGATGGGTCGGATGATGGATCAGGACATTGTTTACACACATTTAAGTGAGATCCGGCTTCAAAAAAGTACATAAATATCACTTATGTGGTAATAACTCGAGACAGGGTTGCCAGATCTTCAATGTTTTGGACTCATTGAAAAGCCCTTTCAATTACCTAACCAACGATGGGTCGGATGATGGATCCGGACATCGTTTACATGCATATAATTGAGATCCGGATATTTATGAAAACACATTTTTATACATAACTTTTGAACTACTTATCGAAACTTCAAACAATTCAATAGCGATGTATGGGACCCTAAACCAAGTCGAATGCAACTGGTTTGGTCAAAATCGGTTCAGCCAGTGCTGAGAAAACTCAGTGAGAATTTTGGTCACATACATACATACACACACACATACACACACACATACACACACACAGACATTTGTTCAGTTTTCGATTCTGTCGATATGTATACATGAAGGTGGGTCTAGGAGCTTTTAATCAAAAGTTCATTTTCAGAGCAGGATTATAGCCTTACCTCAGTGAGGAAGGCAAAAAGTTATAAAGGTTTTGTTGGAAATTTGGGAGGTTTTCTGATAAAATAACACACCCCTTTCCCAAAAACCGCAATGTTTTTGATATTCAGATCATTATTTTGATTAATTCTTTTTTGAAAAAATGTTTCTGGGCCCATTGAGTATTTAAATCACTACAGAAAAGTGTAATTGGTTGGGTTTATGCTCAACTGTAAGCCACTTTTATGAATTTTGGATTTCAACCGAATCAACATATTTTTGTTTGTTTTTGTTATAAAATGTACCGTTTCCATTAGATTTTCACATTTGTATTAGTCTTATTAAACCTCACAAGAGATCTCGTACTTATTTTGAGGTCAGGTGATAATATTGTAAATCAAAATCAAATCAAACCATCCACATTAACGACCCCAGGTCTTTTGTGGTCTCTATTCCAAGTTTCTGTTCGAACCTAGGAGTCCGAAGGCTTGAATGGGGAGAGCAGCCAAACCTCTTTCTACTCCAAAGAACCTTCTACCCCAGTGTTTGAACTGACGACCTTTGGATTGCGAGTCCAACCGCCGCCAGCGATTCCACCGGAGTAGGCTTGGTTTGGTTTGTTTGTAATTATGGCATGGAGACGACTCCTACACCTGGAATACCTTAACGGCCTAACAACAACCAAGGCCGGGACCGACGTTTTACTTCCTCATCCGATGGAAGGTTGGAGCAGATGGGAATCGAACCCAGGATCATCCGCTTACAAAGCGGACAGCGTAAACATTCGGCCACGCACTGCCACTGTGATCAATTATTTGTGTGTTTTTTAGCAAAACAATTTAATTGTTGTATTGTTCGTTGTTTCAAATTTGGATGCCAGACTTGTTTAGTATGTTAAGCTCAATTATTTGAGATTAAGTTAATAGATTTACATACATTTAAACTTTTTAATGATTTTTACGCAATATTTATGTTATAACCAATAATTGCAAGTTCAACTCTGTAGTTTCAATACAAATAATATAGCCCAAATGGAAATACAAATTAACAAAAGGCATAGAAATAGAAACTCTGTGATTGTATTTACAATGCATGTCTCAATTAGATACAAAACATATAATGTGGACCATGTACTCACAAAAAAAAGTAAAAATTTAATGTAAACGGTACATTTTATAACCAAAACACACAAAAATATGTTGATTCGGTGAAATCCAAAATTCATAACTGTGACATACAGTTGAGCTTAAACCCAACCAATTACTTATTTCTGTAGTGATTTATATATTCAATGGGTCCAGAAACATTTCTCAAAAAAGAATTCCTCGAAATAATGATCTGAATATCAAAAACATTGTTGTTTTTGGGAAAGGAGTGTGCAATTTTATCAGAAAATCTTCCAAATTTTCAATAAAACCTTTATAACTTTTTTCCCTTATTTTCAATCACTTTGCGTGCTTCAGGAAAAATGTTCCTTGCATCATTTCCCATAAGAAATCATATGATCTGAACCATAAATCATGCCCATGTAGACTTATAACAATACTAAATTGAAATAGACGAAATTTGACCCCATAGGAAAAAAGTTCAAAAACTTCAAATGAGGATAACTTTGATTTTTCCCGACCAAAGATTTTCGTTCGCCCCGCAAATGAACGGGGATGTTCCACACTTTCATTTGTATATGACAGTTTTCTTGCTATTTCTCAAAAAATACTACCCCCCTGAAAAAGACGCCGTGATGGGAATATTTACAAATCTGTATTTTATCGATTTGATGTCGCATTTGATCATGCAGATTAATATTTGGATTTTTCTGAAAAAGGTGCATGGATTTTTTTTATTCCATAAAAGGAAAAAAATTACGCTTGTTTAGGATGGTGTAAAATCTTTAACGGAGTTATTTTTTTTAATAATAAAAAGCAAAATCAAATTTGTTTTTTTTTTTTAAATATGCCATTTCAAATTATAAGAATTTGAAAGCTGAAATTTCCTAAACAAAATTAAGTTATTACAATATTACCTGACGAAAACTTACTCAAGAAAACACACGCAAAATAAGAAAGTGTTTTCTTTGTCACCGAACAAAACCAAGCAATTTACATCAAGAGCAAAATATTAAGAACGTTTTTTTTTTGAAAATCGAATAAATTATTTTCAAAATATCGCCAGTTGAAAAATGAGCACTTATTAGTTAACACTGAAAAAAAAACTCGTTCTAACAAAAATTATATTTAAAGTGGCTGGATCTCGAAAAACAACTTTTTTTTAAATTCTCTTTTTGAAAGTTGCGAAATTCTAGAGAATTACTTACCTGGATGTCAAATTATTCATTCTTACATGATGTAAGGTGTTGAAATATGTGAAGGGACCTCAAATGGCTAAAACTTATTATATTTTTATTTCGGTTTTAAAATCAATATGCTGAATATGAAAAAAAAATTAGTTTAAACAATTGGGCACTTCAGCTAAAATGAGCAAAACAGCACTCAGCCCAACTAAACCTGCCAAAATAATCCCCATCATCTTCCAAGTCGCACAATTCTGAATGAAACTGCACCTCAAAACAACATATCAAGAAGCTCACCTTTACCTCCACACGCAGCGTCACACACACCGATGCGGTGCATTGAGTTGGCAATTAAGGCGCTTCGGAACAACAACAAACAGCAACGACAGCAATAATCGTTCTTCCCACCCGCCTTGAGCGTAATTATAGGGAAAGTTCATTGAGCGAAGAAGTGGTTAAATTTGGGTCTCTTCAGTGCGCCAAAATGCCAAAATGCCCTTGCCTCAACGGGGACAGTCACAATTTTGGACGCTCCCCGTGGTTCTACCTGGTGAGAACTTTTGCGGATGTTTTGGGGGACTTTATCGAGTGTGTAGAAAATACAGGAATTTGCCTGTTACTCTTCTTCTTCGGTCATTATCAGTATGTTGCAGTTTGGGCCTGAATGATTACCCGGTATGGGAACGGGAAACTGCAAGGATGGTGAGTCTGTTTTAGACTTGAAGCTCATTTAATACTCAAGAATTGGTTGCGAATCCAGTTTAGGACGTGCTACCCTAAATTGTTAAATTTTATTGCATCGTTTCTGGTAGGATCATTATCTGGATGAGTATTCTTGCGATGGTGTCCTGATATTGTGGGAAAATTCGCAAACTCTTCCGTGTTTGTTTTCATTCTTGTGAATACATTGTAGTAATGGGGGAATTAACCCTCAACAATTAATCCTGGACAATGAATCTAGTGAATTCCTACGATCATACTTATTGTAGCTTGAAGAGAAGAAGGTATAAAATCTACTAAAAGAAATTGCAATAAAATGGTCAGCAGAAGGTTAATTAATGCCTCTTTCCATGGATCTGATAAAACTAGCTCAAGCTATTCATTAACGGACATTTATCCAACGATTATTTCTACATTTGGAATTTTCCTGTTGAGAAACCACAAAGTTCTAAGAAAACCACCAAAAACCCCGCTCCATGTCTGCAGTTCTTGACATGTGCCCCCGGAACAAAAGGTGCACCCTAGGGGAACGTGGCCATTTTTCCTAGTTCCCTCTGGGAGGTGACATTAACTATCTGGAGCGTGACGTGTGCCAGCCACATTTCAGCTGCAGCTGCTGTTCCGTACGCCTTAACCGCGACTGCCAGTAAGTTTCTTAGCACTTTATGTTCACACTTTGTAACTCCAGAGGGCGACAAGAAGCGGTTTCCTGAGGGGCGGTGCAAGTGGCGTCGGTGACGTCGTTCGGCAACACTTTACATGATTTGGGTGAGTGACCGTATTTGGAAAATGTGTGGCCGAAGGATGGCGGGTTCTCGTCGATGGTGAGTTATCTATGGATCTAAGGAGGTTAATTTTAGTATGAGCATATGTTGAGACGATGGTTATGACTTAGTAACATTCTTTTGAAAAAAATGTGCTTCAAAAAGAGCCAGACATTTCGAAATGTTTTGGTATTATTAAAACTTGGCTCAGTGCAAACATTCTAATAATATTGTTTCAAAAACATTATTTGCGAAAAATGTCATATTTTTCTCATTATTTTACGTTTGAATTATAAAATAGTGCCAGCCGAAATTATCTGATCTTAGCAATTCCATACAAAATGAGCCACTTTCTACCATTCGACTGGGCCTAACATTTAGTATTACGCCTATTTGTTAGACTTGATTCCCTTTTTTGTAAAAATATGTTTTGGAAGAGATCAATAAATTTCACAAACGTTTAATTTTTCAACATTGAAAACTGGACCATTAGTTGCTGAGATATTGGTACTAGAAAATGTGGAAATTATTGCAAAGTTAAAAAAATATCAAAACTTTTCTTTTTTTTCCAATTTGCTGAGATCCAGCCAAATAGAATTTAAATTTCGACAAAATGATTTTTTTAGTGTAAGCACAACTGACGATGTATCGAAAATAATTTGTTCGATTTCTAATGTAAAAAAGTGAAATTTTCTATTTTATTAAAATATAAAAAATAGAACAAGGAGAAGAATTTGAAGGACTTAAAACGCTATTTTTGAACCTTTTAAATGTCTTGAGATAATGAAAAAAGCAAAACATATGTTTTAACATTTTTTTGCTAAGACCGATGCAAATATTTTCAAAGTTTTTTTTCTTCGGCTCAGGTTGATTCGGAGCGAAAATAATAATAAAAAATAAAAATCAAAATAGACATAACAAGCCATGCTCTTTAAATTTGAATGAGAAATGTGTTTTAAAATGCATTTTACACTAGTTTAATTGTTTTGCAATTATAAGTTTTCAAAAAAAAAATGATTTGACGGAAATGAAAAAAAATGTGAACAAAGACTTTTCGCGGTACACTAAAAATTGAAAAAAAGATCAATAGATTTTTTAATAAACCCAAACACGCTTAAAATAATTCTTAACGATTGCACCGTTTCAAATTATAAGGCAGGTACAAATAACTTCAAAATTTCAATGGAATTTCAAGCGAAATTAGCGGAAATCAATTTTAAATGCATTCCCTTGCATTTAAAATTGATTTCCGCTAATTTCGCTTGAAATTCCATTGAAATTTTGAAGTTATTTGTACCTGCCTTATAATTTGAAACGGTGCAATCTAAAAAAAGGTAATTATTGATATTTTTTTTGGCATATGGATTTCATGGACTAAGTTTTATACAAATTTAAAAAAATACTTAGTAAAGTTGTTTTTAGCCAAGTAATGATTTTTTTAACAATGGTAATTTTTGGATAATTTTCAAAAATTATGAAGTACCGAACATTGTAAATTGTTGATAAAATGCACCGTTTTATGTTCTATGCATTTTAGGTTAGAATTATTTTTTACTTTTTAGAATAGTGTCGATCTTTGAATTTAGTTTTTTGAAACTGAGAATATTCTTAACAAGTTTTTTTTTGAACATTGATGATCCATTTTTTTATTGCTGATAAACTTGCTACCCACCAGTCAATGATATCTTGGAAGATACTGATCTTATTTTAATGTTAAATAATAAAACATGTAGGAAATTTTCTCGAATATAATAACTTTTTTTAAGGGTTGAAATTGAATTTTTAAACGTTTTCCAAAAGGAATTTTTAACCCTTGTCTAAAAGAGAAAATTGTAGATTTTTTTCAGATTCTAAAAAATAATATTTTTAGGTTGGACAAGGATGGTCATTAGAGTGTAACAAAAATGACTTTTTGGCGGGCATTCAAGGGTTTGTTCCGGTGGGCATACTAAGCCCAAATCCAAAATATGAGCTTGATTGGACGTAACAGGAGCTGGCGCTCCGCCCTTCAATTTAAAATGGGATTTAACCTGTAAAAAAAGATTTTTTCAAAAATGTCACTTTTTGAGGCATTTTCGCCACTGAAGCGTCATTGGCGTGTAGGCCAGATTCTTGCGCATCTTTTGGTGTATATAACTTTGAAATTTGGAGCACCCTGGAGCTCGGTACAGACCTTCAAAGTTTGGCAATTTTTCGAAAAATCGGCTCCGGCAAAAAAGATATGCGTCGCGCCTCGCGACGCCCTAGACGCCATTTGATTTTGATAGGGTCGATTTTTGGAAAAAAAATGGCAAACTTTGAAGGTCTGTACCGAGCTCCAGGGTATTTCGAGAAAATTCCCATTTTAAATTGAAGGGCGGAGCGCCAGCTCCTGTTACGTCCAATCAAGCTCATATTTTGGATTTGGGCTTAGTATGCCCACCGGAACAAACCCTTGAATGCCCGCCAAAAAGTCATTTTTGTTACACTCTAATGGTCATACTTAAAAAAAAAACATTTTTTTGTTGATAATTTACCTACAAATGGCTTTGCATTTTATCAACAGATTGCATAAGTACTTTTTGATTACAAATTGAATTTCATTTGTTTTTTTGGAAAAAAAATTGAGGAATTTTTTTCAATTCCTAGCTTTGCGAAAAACTAAACGTAATTTTCCATCTAAAAAAAAATAAATAAAAAGTTGAAGAAGACAAACTTTGTAAAAATGAGTTTTTGTGGTAAAAGTTTCATAAAGCAGCAATTCCGGGAGGAGCGTACGGGCGCGTTTGACAAATGTCGTGTGTGTAAGGCAGCATCATTTAAATCGCGATTTCAGTGCAAATTTCTAAGATTGGACCTACTAATTTAGTGTCATTCGGTCGGCCGTGAAGAGTTAGTCACGAAAATTGTGGAGTTCTACCGTTTTCTTGGATTATTTGTGCGTTTTAAACGAATTATTTTACGGTTGGTGGTGACGTTTCTGGCCACCTTTGTGTTTCTTTTTTGCGAGCGCCGTCGTGAGAGAAAATTGCACGCGGTAGTGTGACCTGACCTGAACACACTTCGAAGTGCTCAACTTGCATGCAAGTGTGGTGAAAGAGTGACTGTGCGTTGACAGTGGCGGTGGAATAAGATGGTGTTGGTCAGCCGATGACTCCCCCTCTCCACCGTACCCCAGTACGAGGGTGTTTGTTGTGAGCTGCCTGGAACATTGAACGCGTGCTTCTAGATTGTATCCTTTGCAAAGAATTTCTAATATTTGTTTCTAAAATATTTCAATATTTTTCTCACGTTTCTAAATTCCGTTTAATCTTTTCTTCTTTATAATTCTTTCTATCTAATCTAACAAAATTCCCATTAAAATACTATTATTTCATACAATCTCTACAATCGCAATCTCTACGCTGTACTGTACGCTTTGCCTTATTTCCTTTAATAATTTATTATTTTTCAGCTGGTTACGAAGGTAATTCACTATCTAAAACAAAGTTATTGATTATATTCTTTTAATATATTACATTGTACTAAATATTATTACACCAAACACAACTTTCACAACAATAATGCAATAACAAACCGGAGCGTTTGGTACGGTATGTCCACGCATCCTTCCTCCCCTGTAGATTCTGTGAAATGTGATCCGTTCTCAGAATCCTCTCTGCGGCAAACACAACGCAGTAGGGCTGGCCGCTTTAATTTTTGTAATACATTTTCGGGTGTTCTCGGATGTACTACAATTATTAATAATGCCAAGAAAAGTGCTTGGGGCGTAATCTAATCACAAGACTTTCCAGCATGCTTTCATCGGACTGGCTGCGTTTGTGTTAGATTAGATTAGATTAGATTAGAAAAGTTTCATAAAGCAGCAATTCCCAACGAAAACAGCATGATTCGAAAAAAAAGTTCTCCGATCAAGCTCAAATTTTTTTTGGGGGTTCCTTGGCTGAAATAATTAGACCCGTGTTTTATTGTTTGGCCAATAGAGTGACCTACACCGTATTAGGGTGGTCAGAAAAATGGAAATTTTCGTCGATTTTAGCAAAAACCACTTTTTTCAAAAAATCATATCTCCGCGCCATTTCATCCAATTTTAGTTGTCTTAGGCGCAAAAGAAAGGTGATTAGTTTGGCGATTTGTGAAAAATAGTAATAAGTTCCAAAAATCTAGCTTAACATTTGAAATGGTCGTATGAAAACTTAAAATGCTGTTTTGAAGGTCTCGGGACCAAAAAGCCTATGTCTGAAAATATTTTTATCAGATTTCTGGAAAAGTTTTTCATGACATATCAAAAAATGGTGAAGTTATGTTTACAATACTGTTTACAATACTTGAAAATAAAAACTGGGTTTTTCAACACGCCACGCGCAAAAATGAGAAAAATTATGAAAACGGGAAAAAATCGACTTTTTTCACTAAAACTACGATAACTTCAAAATTTCAGCATCATCGTTTGGCTAAGTTTTTTAATTCTTATTTTCAAGCATATTTGAATCTACAAATCACCAGAATTTGAAAGTAGTATTACTTTCAATTTTAAGACGACTATTCCGTTGGGTAGCTGATGATCAGGCACATCTATAATTGATTATTTTTAATAATACCTTCGATTGAATTACGATGTAACACACAGCTGAAAGGAAATCCAAAACTCTGTTATGCACCTAAATAAACTTTTACAGATTCACATCATAACAAACATTATAACAGTTAAAATCAACCAGTTTTGGTTTGGATTTGGAGGTTTAGTGACGGATTCCGTTTCGAAAAATTTAAGCTATGATTTAAGCTTCATCAATAACTCTTTTCAACAAGGGTCGAATCCAATTTCGGTTGCATAAAAGTTGGTAACTCTAACTCAAACGCTACAGATTTACTTGTCTTGCTTTTTAGGTTAGTTTTTTATTTAAAAAAAAATGGTGTAAAAATATAAGCAAACACTCAAAAACTACAGATTTTAAAGTTAAATGTTGTCATGCGTTTTTTTTTTGTTGGACGAATCAAAAAGTTGGTTTTTGTCCTGTATCATACTTTCTGTATTAAATTTTACTGCGATGAACACATATTTTTACTGACGTATTCTAAAAAAAAAATGCTAGTAAATTCAAATTTTTCGCCAATTTTATGCACATGCACACAGCTGGTTCTCGCCAGTAATTAAGGAGCCATTTTTAATAACCCACATCCCCCGCATGATTCGCATCAGCGCAATGTGACTTCAACGACTTTTTCTACTCAACGGTTGAAAATGAAAAAAAAAGCTAAGCAAAAAAGGCCAGGACGGACCTGATATGTTTCTGATGGTGATACTCCACCAGGTTAAGGGGACCACCACCACCATCATCAGTAGCGCAACAGTCTGCCGGCAAGGACGACCAGGTTGATCTGCTGCTGCTGCTGCTGGTCGGACTGAGCAAACCAGCCAACATATACAGGGCAAGGTCTGCCGCTGAAGATTGTCAATCAATTTATGCACACCTGGCTGAGCTGCTTCAAAGCCGCTGACGGCGACGCTACTTGAAGATCGTCAACGACCTGCGACGTCGACTTCAACAACGACGGTGAAAGAGGTTTGCCTCTTTTCAGACGCGAGAGTATCCTTTACGGTTGGGGAAGAGGAGAGAAAAAAATCTGGAATAAATATGATAAAATGTGATTGAAATTTGTGAACCGTTACCAGCCAGCTGCTGACGGTTGAAGAAAAATCCCTCCGATATGGGGGTGGTGGGGGGCTTTTGCCGTCGCTGGACTGGAAGAAGCCAATCAGGTGAATCGTAATGTGATATGGTTAAAAATTTGAGCTTCGTTGATTGCAATGAATGTGAGCGCGAAGAGATTGCCGCGTACCGTTAGTAGAGAGCATTTAAGTGTCATTAAATTTGGGGAATCACTTTGATTTCGATAAAAGTTGGTGTTCTAAAATCTTGATACTCTTAAATAATATTGTTTCCAGTACAGTTTTCCCTGCAATATTCCTCGACTGACCCAGTTAGCCTCACATATAGGGGAGAGTGGGGAGACTTGATCCCCTTTTTTTTTGTATCGCACATAACTCTGTCAATTTCTCACAAAACTATGATCTTTTTGCATGAATTGAAAGCTTAAACATTCAACTATGTTTGGCTGATAAGGGTATTTCATCAGATAAACTCTTAGAATAATGACAAGCGTTTTAAAAAAATATTCTAAACCGGCATTTTCAAAATGTTGGGGGTAATTTGATCCCCCTTTCAACATTTTGAAGAAATCTTAAGCAAAATTTTTCTTATTAATCCAAACTTTTAATTATTCTATAAGATACAGCAATTTCACATTAAACCTGTACGTTTGTGTTCAAAATATAACAAGTTTAGCTTGTAAAATATTTGAAAACTTAAAATTTTCTTTTTAAGACCAAAATTGAGCATGTTTACAAAAGCAGGTAATTTTTGTTTACAAAACTTTAGAAAAATGGTTCAAGCTGCAGTTAGTTATGTACAACTATACTAAAGGAAACTATGTACGAAAACCCAGCCAAATTATTTAATCTTGAGGCTGATTCCAGTGACTGTAAAAATGCAGGGATCAAGTCTCCCTAAACGCACTTTTTTAAACAATTGATTGTAAAAATAGTATGACGATAAATTTAACTTCAAATGCGTAAGGGTTTTGGAGTTGATATATTTATCAAACAATTCATGTATAAAAAATATTTTTTGGAATAATTTTTCAGTGTTTTCTATACTTATCAAAACAAAGAAAAAAGATCTCTTGGGAGTTTTTTGCAGCACTTCTTAGAAAAATGTGTGTAACTCAATCTAAACATTTTAATTTTTTTTTCTTTGTTTTCTACAATGAGTTTTAGTCCATTTCGCACAACTTTCTAGAACAAAGCTAATTGTTTTACCCACATGCTGACGAGATGCAGGCTTGGGATCAAGTCTCCCCGGGGATCAAGTCTCCCCACTCTCCCCTACCTGAGAACGGAAATCGAATCTGATCCCGAACTTGCTTCCAAGCCAACCACATGACACCGATTCCAGCGTAAAAACGCCAAATCAAACCGATTCCCAGAGTGGGAAATCTCTATTAGTTCACCCTCCTTCTGCAGATCTCGAGTTTCCGGAGGTTGCAGGTTGATCCCCGAGGTCACACCAAAATGCACAGGTATTCGCTCAACAATTACGCCCAGCGGGACCTCGCGCAGAAATAAATAGTGCAAAAACATAAAAACTGCAAACAAAAAACCTCGAGAAAATCCTGCAGAAGAAAAACGCTCCCGGGCGGCAGATGGCACCCGTCCTACAAGGCGGAGAGGAGCGTTTTTTTTTCTTTCCTGGTCTGCACTGCATTTCAGGCGCAGCTTTGGCGAAGATTTGTGCGATAATCCCACGACCCGCAGAGTTCAAGACAACACCGGCGAAGGCTCGCTGCCCCCGAGGGGGCACGTCCGTCCAAGCGTCGGTGATGGAAACGGAAAACAAGATTTTGTTTTAATTTAGTGATTTTTTATTTAAATAATGGAAATTTTATTTCAAGTATTTGTACCTTCAAAATATCTTTTAAAATGAGAGTACAACAAATTTCAATCAAATGCAAATTTTAATGAAAAAAATATTAAGGTTTATGACTTAAAATCAAATAATACCGTTGTAACGAGGGGAGGCGAATAAATAAAAAAAAGCGGCCCATGAAATCACATTTCAATGAAACCACACCAGTACAAAAATTGCCGATTTTTTTAGATATCACGGAAGGTCCATTATTTTTAAACTGGTTCAATCATGCTTTTGATTGATATAAATGCATGAAAATGCATTTTACATTAGGTTCTTTATTTTTTCTTATTTTGAATTCTGGCACCACAGATTGTAAATTATAATTATAAAATTATACTATTCGATATTCTGCAAATATATGACAGTTATGAATAAAGCATTTTGTGATACTTTTTATTTCCAAATTTTGAAAACTTGGCTTTGTTTTTTTGTTCCCCCACAGCCCTTTACCAGAGCCGTAAAATAAATTAATTAACCCTCTACTGCCCAATTTTTTTTTTCGAAAAAAAATATTTTTCCCGTGTTCAGGAGGGCATTTTTAGCAACTTTTGTTCTACGAAAAACTTTACTTCTCTTGTTTTATTTTTAGTATTTTAATTTGCATTTATCTTGTTTAGTTTATGTTTGTTTTTGGTAGTATTTGGCCTATTCTACCACCTTATATAATTACTTTTTGCCTATCTAATTTTTTCACGTTTTTACAGTCACTTTTTCAATTTTTTGCATGTTTTTCACATTTTCTGCTATAGAATGGCACCATCATCATTTAGATTGTAAAAAAGTGCGTAGAGGCATAGTCTGGGACACTACAAAAATTACTGCTTACTTCTTTTTACTGAAAATATAGGAAATGTTAGTAAAAAACACAGCCAAAGTTGACCCTTAAAAAAATGACATTTTTAAAACGTTGGCAAAGTCACATAATAAAGTTAAACTTCCAACCCTAAAATAATAACAAGATTTAGACCTAATCTTTCTATAAAAATATGGAAATCATCAAATGAACGTTATATACATTAGAAATGAACCTGAAAATTTGGTCTTTTGATTTTGGATTGGCTTTTCTACCAATGCTGAAGGCAAGGTTGCCTGTTTGCCTGGTAAAAATGGGGAAGCCAAATTTTTCAAGTGTCTGACAAAATAAAGATATATCATCATCTGTGCCAAATCGTCGCCATCGTGCTAACTTGTCGTACGTGCATTTTGGGCCAAATTGAGTTAAGAACGCCATTTTGTGCAGCTCACAATGCCTCACCTTTTGACCTTCACAGATCCCCAAAATTCGATTTCAATCCTGAGATATTCAACAAAAACCAAAAAAACTTCGTGCATTTTTGTCACTTTTTATATGAAAGTAGTTTCAATCTTGTCGTGCTATCTTGTCATTCCATGAAAATTGATGTAAGTGCGACAAAAGGCCAACGGGATTTCAGGCCAGGAAAGTCAGGATGCGTTTGTCGCACGTACAAGCTAGACTACCGTAAACATTTGTAATTAACGTCATGATTCGAAATCCGGACACTTAGTACCATAATATTTTTGTTATAGCTGGCAAAAAATCATGTAATGAGTTGGAAATGTAGAAATATCATCAGGATTTAGTATAAACAGTCAGTTTTAAGAGAATGCATGCAAAATATGTCTTTTCTAACAATTTTTCATCAGAATTTGAAAATTAAAATGACTTGTTGTGCTTCGAATCCCGGACACTATTAAAAGCTGATTCGAAATCCGGACACTTTTGCTTCGAATTCCGGACACTCGATTATGTTTATGAATCTCACAAATTTGGAGTGAAATGTTAGTGAATGGCATTCTTTAGGTCACAAATAAGCTGTTAACATCAAAACTATCGATAGTTTATATAAAAATTTGCTAGAATTTAAGGAAATCAAAAACATAAATTTCTGCTTTGCCTTCCCGGTGCTTCGGACGCCTATGAAATATTTCCGTTGAAATGTTTCACATTTTTGGTAAACTTATAATTTTATT
This sequence comes from Culex quinquefasciatus, assembly GCF_015732765.1. NCBI lineage: Eukaryota > Metazoa > Arthropoda > Insecta > Diptera > Culicidae > Culex > Culex quinquefasciatus. The sequence continues at coordinate 31,292,281 of NC_051862.1, read as the reverse complement.
TAATTTAATTTTTTTGGCATTAACTAAAGCATTCAAACAAACTTTAAATGAAAGTTGATGTTAGAATTCATCAAATAACACAGTTTTGACATTCATAATTCGAACTTATATCCAAATAAATGATAAAACAAGTTGAAGTGTCCGGGTTTCGAAGCGTCCGGAAATTCGAATCATGACGTTATAACTCGGGACTCCAGCAACAAACTTCAACCAAACTTTGGGACAATGCACAGAATGGTGAGCCAAACAAAACGTGTTTTTATTGTTTACATTGCGTGCTCCCGTTTTTGAATATTCAAGGTCAAGCATTAAAACGCGTTTTTCTCGGAACGTCAAAATGGCGGGTGCGACAAGATAACACGACGACGTCGAAATGTTGATAGATGTAGTCAGATTTAACATATTCTGCCAGTTTGGAACATCTTTTTGATTTAAATAAGTTTAATTTAACATAAAAAAATAGCAAATATTTGTTTTAATAAAATGTAAATTTCACCATTTTGATGCAAAAAATCAAATCGATCTTTAGAATTTTACTAGCATTGAAATTAACTCAAACCCTCCTTCCCCTTAACAGTCCATAGTTGTTAGATTTTCGTCCAGATTTTTTCCCCTACTTGCTCAGATTTTTTTATTTTTTTACCTGGCAACCTTGTATGAAGACATTTTTTTAAAAAAAAAAACATGGTTTGATTTAGCTTGTTTTTAATCAAGATATATTTCGTAGGCATTATTATTTTGGAAGTCAAATAAAACCTTGATGTAATTGTTCTTTTAATAGTTAAAATATATGTATATTTGAATACGAATCGGAAAACGAATTGAATTTTAGGATTCTTAGTTCAATTTTACATTAAGAATTGTCAAATAGTAGTTTATGCAACAAGTTGCAAAAAGAGGATTTTTTCAGCACGAGTCGTACATTTATCCAACGAGGTTCACCGAGTTGGATAAATACGAAGAGTGCTGAAAAAATCAAGTTTTGCAACGAGTTCCATACAACATTTTTTGCAAATTCGAAAAACACCCATTGAGTGAAATTTTAGGTCAAATTTTCATGTATTTTGTCAATAAATCGTTTAAATCAAAAAAATGTTGAAAAGTGTTACTTTTCGAAACATGTGCTGAAAAGTTCAACTTTTCAGCACCCATTTCAGTGCTGAAAAGTAGAACTTTTCAGCATTTATTTTGAAAAGTGTTGCTATTCGATTCACTGAAATGGATGCTGAAAAGTTGAACTTTTCAGCACTTGTTAGAAAAAGTTCTACTTTTCAACATTTTTTTTTTATTTGAACGATTCATTGACTCAATGCATGGACATTTGTCCTATAATTCTGTCCAAAGGGTGTTTTTCGGAATTGCAAAAAACGTTGTATGAAACTCGTTTCAAAACATGATTTTTCATCACTCGTCGTATTTATCTAACTCGGTGAACCTCGTTAGATAAATGTACGACTCGTGCTGAAAAAATCCTCTTTTTGCAACTTGTCGCATAAACTACTTTTACTGGTTTTTTTGTTGTTGAAATATAATGAAAAATATCATCAGTTAGTTTTAAATAGGGATTTTCAGTAGTACAAATTCAAATTTCTTCGGATTCATGCTTTAGTTGGTGGTGGCAACAAAAATGGGGATTTTTATGAAAAAAAATCCTTGTGACTTTTTATCTATCTTGAAACTTGTATTTGCTTTACCTAAAAATTTTATTATTTTTTTTAAGTTAATATATAACAATTTCATTGAGATTTTTCAAATTGAGAATTAAAAGGAACCTCACTATGGTTAATTTGATGTTAGGAACCATCCTTAAATTACGTGAACACCTTAGGGGGTTAGTTTGTCGTGTTTAAACAAAAAATGGAAATATTTTTTTCGAAGAGATCGGAAAATTTCACGAATGTTTCATATTTCAACATTAAAAATCGAACCATTAGTTGCATTTTCGACATTAAAAAATGGTGGGTTGTTTGGGTGAGACTTAGAAAACATAAATTTGCATGGCAATATCTCAGCAACTACACAGCAAAAAATCCGATGGTAAAATCGCATGCAAAAGCATGCACATCACCTTCGTCAAAATAAACATTTAATATTACACACATTGTAATGTACTTTTTTTGCAAATTCGAAAAAAAGTTGAAACCGACGGGATTCAAACTCAGTACCAACAGTAAGGACTGTCGCCTTAGCCCACTCGACCATCAGACCGAAGCAAAGTTGTAAGGATAAACGCATATAGGAACATGACATTTCCGTCAAGTAGGTTTCCCATACTGATGGGCTACATATTTCAGGGTGAAAAATAACATAACATTGCATAAAATAATGCAATATTTATTTTACACCCAGGCCTTTTACACGCAGCTGGATTACTACTTTTTTAGCTGTGTAGGGTCGTATTAACAAAATTCAAGAAAGCAAAATATAGAGGTTTTTCTCAGCAACTCAAAAATATTTTTTTCATAAGTGGGCAAAATTGGGCACTAATTTTAAAAAATGGAAAACTGCGACTATTTAAAAAAAAGTTACCTAAAAATGACTTTAACTTGAAAACGGTGCACTTTATCAAAATTCAGTGAAGTACTTTTTGATTGCAAATTTGATTTTACATCGAAAAATTAAGTTGAAAAATTTTGGCTACCAATATTTCGATATTTTGAAAAAAATCCGTATAGATAACAAATTCATAACTCGGTCAAAGATTTTTTGCACAACCTGAATTTTTTTTGAAAAGTTGGCTTTTGATGTCCCCTAAAACATCCGAAAAAAATAAAAATAGTGTTTTTTTATTTGCAAATCAAGTTTTAGTGACAAAAAGTGAAATCAAAAATCACCACAATTTTTTTGTACTGCGCATCATTTTTTTTTCAGTGTAGACCTGCAACTTTGTCGAAGACACCAAGATCAAAAAAATTCCGTCAAAAGATACAGATTTTTGAATTTTAATACATCATTTTCGTATGAACAGCTGTCAAGTTTGTATTGAAAATTATATGGGCAAACTTACGTTGCAAAATGGCTTCATTACGCATACGGAAGACACCAAAAAATTATCGGCCGGATTAAAAAATACAAAAAAAAATCGAATGACCGAAATTTGAAAGAATTGCTCCTATATAGAAACTCACTGGAAATAAATAAAATAAGAGCAACATTGCATAATTAATCATTTATTATTATTGAAGATATCATCTACGATCCGATCAACAATTTTTCAGATTAAGAAAATCAAGTCCCAACTGATTCTCCGTGCTCACGAACTCAACCAACTTAAACTGCCCTTACACTTAACTCGACTGCTCCCCATTCCTTCCAGGTTAAACTTCTCAACTCGCGATGATCACGCACTTTTGTGGTAAACTGCACACCGTTCGAATGAATGACTTCCAAGTTGTTACGTCGTCGTCGTCATCGTCTTTTCTTCTCAGTTCTCGATTCTTACGACCAAGTCTCTCTACCGCTTCTGCCAGCAGCATGTATGGTAATTTAGTTTTTCAATAAATTAACTCCGAATGCATGCCGCCACCACCGCTTCAGTCTGGCCGTGACCACAAAAGAACTCCGAAAAAAAAAAAACAGTCGAAATGATTAAGCGAGAAACGGATTCACCTGCTCCAATAATTATCATATATTCACAATTCCCTTTTCGACTTGTCTTTTCGGTCGGTTTTGGTTGGAAACTTTATTTTTTAAACTTCGTTTTAGTTCAACCCGCAGTTTTTTTTTCGAGGTAGATTTTGTTTTGAACTTTACGAGCACTTTTAGTTTTTATTTTCTCCGAGTGCGCTTTCGAGCATTTGAAACTGGGCTTTTTTTTTGGTTTGCCAGGGCAGGTCGTGGCGTGGCCCCTTGGACTTGGTCAAAAGTTTCTGCGCAGCGAAACTGAAGCAGGTCTGATTAAATTATGCTTTTTATCGCCACCCTGAACGCGCGTCTCTGAGGGTGGTATGAACTAGTTTTTTTTTATATTGAATATTTATCATTCTTATAATACTAAAAAACATTTTTAAGTAAAATTCTCAATTTCGAAAGAAATGAGAAACTAATCGTCAAATGACGATTGGGCAAATGAGTCGTGTTGAAAAATTAGAAAAAAGAATATATTTAAGAAAAAACTTAAACTTTTTTGTATTACGAGCTTATTCTGAAAAAAAAAAAAAAAATCTTTCGTATTATTTTATATTCTCTAGAATTCATTTATGTTCTCAGGATTATGCTAGCGATTGATTTGAATTTTTTTTGAAAAAAAAATGTGGATGGATGAAATGAAATCGTATAGGGGTAATTCTCTACCAACTCACACGAAATCGGGAAAAGTTGCCCCGACCCCACTTCGATTTGCGTGAAACTTTGTCCTAAGGGGTAACTTTTGTCCCTGATCACGAATCCGAGGTCCGTTTTTTTGATATCTCGTGACGGAGGGGCGGTACGACTCCTTCCATTTTTGAACATGCGAAAAAAGAGGTGTTTTTCAATAATTTGCAGCCTGAAACGGTGATGAGATAGAGATTTGGTGTCAAAGGGACTTTTATGTAAAATTATACGCCCGATTGGATGGCGTACTCAGAATTTCGAAAATACGTATTTTTCATCGAAAAAACACTAAAAAAGTTTCAGAAATTATCCCATTTTCCGTTACCCTACTGTAAAAAAATTTAGAACATGCCATTTTATGGAAAATTTAATGTACTTTTCGAATCTGCATTGACCCAGAAGGGTCATTTTTTCATTTAGAACAAAATTTTTCATTTTAAAATTTCGTATTTTTTCTAACTTTGCAGGGTTATTTTTTAGAGTGTAACAATGTTCTACAAAGTTGTAGAGCAGACAATTAAAAAAAATGATGTGTAGTCATAAGGGGTTTGCTTATAAACATCATGATTTATCGCGATTTTACGAAAAAAAGTTTTGAAAACTTTCTTTTTGCGTTTCTTTTTGTTTCGTCGTCCGTGTCTGTCGCGGGTGACCATGAACAGCCATGATCGAAGACGACCAACTTGACGATGAACGGCTATGATCGACGACAATCAACTTTTTCAAAACTGTTTTTCGTAAAATTGCGATAACTCGTGATGTTAGCAAGTAAACCCTTTATGTATACATATCAAAATTTTTGTAATTGTCTAATCTTTGTAGAACATTGTTTTACTCTAATAAATAACCCTGTAAAGTTAGAAAAAACACGAAATTTTAAAATGAAAAATTTTGTTCTAAATGAAAACATTACCCTTGGTCAATGTAGATTTGAAAAAAACATTAAATTTCCCATAAAATGACATGTTTCAAAAATTTTTGCAGCCGAGTAACGGAAAATGGGTGAGTTTTTAAAACTTTTTTAGTGTTTTTTCGATGAAAAATACGTTTTTTCGGAATTCTGAGTACGCCATCAAATTGTGCGTCTAATTTTACATAAAAGTCTCTTTGACACCAAATTTTTATCTCATCACCGTTTCAGGCTGCAAATTATTGAAAAAACCTCTTTTTTCGCATGTTCAAAAATGGAAGTGATTGTACTGCCCCTCCGTCACGAGATATCAAAAAACGGACCTCGGATTCGTGATCAGGGACAAAAGTTACTCCTCAGGACAAAGTTTCACGCAAATCGAAGAGGGGTCGGGGCAAGTTTTCCCGATTTCGTGTGAGTTGGTAAAGAATTACCTATATCAATTTTAAATGACTTAGTTCAAAAGATTCGGCTGAATGTCTAGAGCCTTGCAAACATTTATTTATTTTATCGCAAACAAAAACGTAATTCTGTGAAACTGTTTTTTTCCATTTTTTTTAATTTTCTTATTTAAAACAGCATATTTTAAAAAATAACTAAAACGTTATTACTACAAATTTTAGAAAATCATGCAGAAACGTAAAATAAAACTAAAAGGTCACCTTTATAATTTATAGGCACTTCTTAATGTTTAAAAAGGCTTTTTTTTAATGTTTAATGAAGTAAAAATACCTTTGCAAAAATATTTTGAATGATCTGAGAATATTTTCAAAAATGTATTCCCTTCATTTAAATATTTTGGATTGCTTTCTGTTTCTTTAAATGTTTGCTTTTTTCTCACTGTCATCTAATTAGCCCTGCTTTTTCAACTCAACAACTCAACAGCGTATGCTGCTATCAAAAAATTGTATAATATCAAAAAATTTATGAAAATTATTTGTTTCTGAAATCTACATTTTAACAAATTTAAAAATTTGTTTTGAGTATAAAAAGCCGTTATTTTATTCAAAAATCCAGTCAACTGTTCGGAGCTCCTCAAACTTTTCGATTTTTTCGCCGTAATTAACAGTGTTTACCCGCGAGTTTGCTGCTCCAGCATGCCAAGGGCCGGCCGTGGCCGTGGCAGTTCGAGTGCGGCCTCGAAAAACCCGCGAAGTTCATCTACCGGCAGAGTGCAGAAAGGTAAACATACCAACGCCGCATCGACCGCCATTGCGCACGGGAGCGTGCCCGGTGACGTCACCGATCCTTCTTTTTTACACGTGTCATACCGTCCACGTGAGTCCCCAGTACGGACGAGACAATCGACCCGGGCATCCGGAAGTACTTCCGACCAGCAGCAGCAGCAGCAGTCCACCAGCACTACGACAACAACCACTTCCAACGTTCCCACCAGCAACGAATTTGAGATGCTGAGTGGAGAAGAAAACAACACCGCCAGTGACAGCAGCAGTGCTGGCGACGACGATGACGATGATGAACTTGCGCGCAAGCAAGGAAAGCAGAAAAAGTGTAACTCTCCGAAGGAACGACGACCACCTCCAATTTTTGTTTTGGATACGTTGGCGGACGATGTTGACGAGTTGCTTGAGGGACTCCAATATTGTCTCAAAATTAGCAAAACTTCTGTGCAAGTGATTACGCATAAAAAACAGAATTTCGACTTGGTAGTGAAGAAGTTGAAGTTGCGAAACTTCAAATTCTTCACATTTGACCCAGCAGAGAAGGTCCCAGTGAAGATCGTCCTTCAGGGATATCCGGACCGCCCGATCTCCGACCTGGAAGAACACCTGTCGGGCGTCAAGGTTAAGCCTCGAGAGGTTAAGGTGCTCTCGAAATCGACAACGGTGACAGGTACGTACACATTGTACCTCCTGTACTTCGATCGTGGGTCGGTCAAAATCCAGGACCTACGGCAGATCAAAGCACTGGACGGCTTCTTCGTGACGTGGCGATTCTACACGAAGAATCCGACCGACACAGCGCAATGCCACCGCTGTCAAAAATTCGGACACGGTTCAAGAAACTGTAATCTTCCGCCCCGGTGCGTTAAGTGCGGTGAGACCCACTTCACCGAAAGGTGCAATCTTCCGCGGAAAGACCAGCTGGGGAAAACGCCCAGCAGCACAAAGCGCGCGTCAAGTGCGCGAACTGTGGTGGAAACCACACGGCGAATTTCCGTGGCTGTGCCGCGCGGAAAAGTACCTCGAGGAGCAGGACAAGAAGAAGAAAGCGCCAGCGTCCCGCCAACCTCCAAAGACTTCGAGCACGAACGCTGCAGCAGCTGGCGGCGGAGCGGTTCCATCGACCAACCCAGCGTTCCCTCCCGGTTGGGGAGGTTCGTACGCTAGAGTAGCCGCTTCTGGGAGCGGTACTTCACCGGGACAAGCAGACGTTACCGGAGATGATCTCTTCACGCTTCCCGAGTTTTTCGCTCTTGCTGGAGAGATGCTCACGCGCTTTCGTGCCTGCCGGAACAAGGCAGAACAATTCCAAGCTCTGAGTGAGCTTATGATGAAGTATATCTACAACGGATAAGCTGCCTTGTGCAGCGAAGTTTTTCGACGTCAAAAGACAAAACAAACTGTGATCTAGTTTTAAGCTTTTCTATCTCTATCCTTTTCCTTAGCAAATTTAGAAGGTTTTTTTAAAATAATTTTTCCTTCTGTTGGCAAATCCATTGTTAGAATATCCAATTACATCAAAATGAACTATAGTACAAATCATAGTTGAAAGGTACTCCAAAACTCTATTAGGTTATAAGAATTACGAAATTGTGAATTGATTATTTACTAATAAAAACTAATTGAATTGAATTGAATTGAATTTATTCAAAATGTATAAATAGCTGTGATTTAATGTATTCTGCTTAGTTTAAAATCGATTTTAAAAGTTTTTTCAATAATTTTTTTTAATACTAGTACGAAAAACTACCTCATCCAACATGAAATAAAGTTCACAATAGTGTTATGTAACAGAACAAATTGGCAAAATGTCATTAAATCAAAAGAAACATTTTTTCTCTATTCATAACGTTTTTTTTCAATCTTTTTTACCATATTTCAAAATGTGGAATAAATAATTTCAAATGCAAGCAGAAAAAAAAATCTTCAAAATAGTTTACTATTGACCATAATTTTTTTTTCAAGGAAAATATATTTTTTCACAAATGTTTTTTGGCAATAGGATTTTCAGTGAATAAAGTGATCGAATGACCGAAAGCTGAGAGAACTGCTCAAATTTGAAAACAAAGTTGAACAAATAATGGACCATTAATTTGCTTCCAAGAAACATATTTTGGTTAAGGTGAAGCCGTTGATCATTTTCGAAGAAAATTGATCATCACTATAAAATATTCTGTATTAAATTCAATTTAACGAATTTCAGCACCAAAAGGAATCAGCGTGTGTCGGTTGTTGCCTTCTTGAAGCCACTGAATGAATTTTTGATTTAAATCAATTGTGCTTCAAAATTTATATAATTTTGTGGCACAGTCATTGACGTCCTAGTTGTCAATCATTGATTAATGACGATTTCCATAACTTCACAAAGAATGGGATAATCGTTACCAAAAGGAATCAGCATGTGTAAGGTACTATTCTAAACAACTTGTTGAAGGAATTTTGTCAAAATATTGAAAGCGACGCAAAATTTATATCTTTGAGCGAAAAATCATGACAATGATGGAAGTCTTCACGTTAAAACAACGTTGGAGGTACGTTTTTTAGAAAAATAAAATGTTGCCATTTTTTTTGAAAGTTTCTATTTTTGGAGCCCTAATGGCCCAATGATAAAAAGAAATCTATGCGTCTAATTTTTTTAATCCAAATTTGTGCCATTTTAATGTTTTAAGCATAAAAAAAAAAATCAAAATCAAACCATCCACATTAACGACCCCCGGGTCTTTTGTGGTCTCTATTGCAAGTTTCTGCTCAAACCTAGGAGTCCGAAGGCTTGAATGGGGAGAACACCCAAACCTCTTTTACTCCAAGGAACCTTCCACCCCAGTGTTTGAACTGACGACCTTTGGATTGCGTGTCCAACCGCCACCGGAGTAGGCTTGGTTTGGTGTGTTGTTTGTACTTATGGCATGGAGACGACTCCTACACCTGGAATGACTTAACGGCCTAACAACCAAGGCCGGGACCGACATTTTACTTCCTCATCCGATGGAAGGTGTTTTAAGCATATGTTTTCTTATTCATTCTAATTGCTGCATTGTTTTCTGAAATGGAATATAATTTCTAAAAGTTACCGAAATTGTATGAATATCATCAGAACCTCCTTTTTTTTTAACTTTTTCGGATCATGTTTTTTTATTTCCAATGTTGTAAATTTCCTTCTTTTATTTTTTTTATTTGGGCCGTTGTAAATATTTTTTGAAGACTTTGCCGAAGAGTGCAAAAGGATTCGTCTTATATTAAGAATATTACAGAATTTATAACACTGGAAATTAAAATCTTTTGGCACTCTTCTACAAAAATGTTCCCTGGAACACGAACTATAAGCTCGTAAGGTTTTTGGAAAGTGCAAACATCGTTAAGGGGCTCAAAACTGGCGAAAACCAAAACGCACCGATTTTACGGGTTAAATCCCATTTAAACTTCAAAGTCAAAGTGCCAGGTGCTGTCGTAACCAATCATGCTCATTATCGGGATTCGGACTCAGTACATCTAGGGGATCATGCTCTGAAATGTCGGCAAAATTGACCCGTTTTGTTACATCTTAATATTAATGGTGAGGTAGGAAATGTTTCGAAATTTAAAATTCGAAAAAATCTTTTTTTCGATGATTATGAAAAATGATTCTTACGGTTAAAAATACGCTATTTTTACTTTATTACACCAACAAATAAAAAAAAACTAACATACACGTATTAAATAAAAAAATGAGATTTGGACGTAGATATGGGCTTACAATGTTACAAAAATCAATCTTTTTACTAAGAAAGTTTTTGGAAACCGATCAAAATGTTTCATTGATGCAATATTTTGTAATTATTTCCAAAACAATATTTTTATTTTCAACCTTCACTCAATACCACCCTCCAGCAGCTTTCCCTTGCAAGCACAGCCTCGTCTTCATTTTCCTTTCATAATGTGCCTTCAGCTTTCATCCAGCTTTTTAATAAACGTGAACCGAGCGCGGGGCCAAGCAGCAGTCCGTAAGTTGAGATTTTTATGCAAAACGACCTCCACGTTCCTAAAAGTTCCGGGAATCGTTTTTTTTTTCTTTCACTCTCCGCAAATTCTTCCACGGATCATCATCATCATCGTCTCGGCCGTGGACGTGAAGAATCCTCCCGGCTGCCGAGGGTTAATTGTCTGA